>NW_016107320.1:14289201-14292178 GCF_001604975.1 Cebus imitator
AAAAAAAGAAAGCCCAGGCCTTCACTTTGTATGCCCCTCTGGTATCAGGTCTTCACCAAACTTCACCAAGGGAACTTCTTACCCCAACAGGGCGACATTAGAAGACAGTAGTAGTAGCAGCAGCAGTACCAGAAGTAGCAGCAGCAACAGTAACAGCAGTAGTGGCAGCAACTAGTCATAGAGGTAAGTGATATAATTCATACTACATACATATTCAAAAATTTTTAACAATACCTTAGTATGAGAAAGCTATTATTCCCATATTTTATCATCCCAGTGTCTACTTTTTAATATCATATGCTAAGCAAAGACTAAAATATTTTATGTTATTACTGTTTTATGCTAATTTGGGAATATTTTACTGTAACTGATATTAGCCAGATATTTATTTAAAAATATTTGTGTAATTAGAAATGACTTCAAAAAGATTTCACATACATTCTTAAAGTATTTATGAACAATCATATTTCCTGCTCCTTCATTTAAGATTCTGTTCAGAAATTGGTAAATCTAATTGATTTACACAGATTGTTTCCCTATATTTACATTTCTTCCTTATTAACACTACATGGGTATTATTCTTATTTTAGAAATTAGAATATGGATGAAAAGAATTTAAATAATTCTTCATATGTACAGAATTTTAGTAAGATTTGGGGTTGGGGTTTAACTTAAAGCAATCAGACTCTAGAATAGAAACTTACAATCTTAAAACATATAGCCTGATATGTGGCTGGGGATAAGGAATGGAATACACATGGATTGAGAGCTTAGAAGATGACAAGCAAAATGCTAAATACACCTTCCCTCCAAGGCAGAAACACAATTAATTATTTGCCATGAAATGGCTTGAAATAGGCATACGTATGTATTGTTCAAATTCATATGTGTAGAAGAATAATAAAGTTTCACATTAGGCCTATTACTGGAAGTAAATTGAAAAATTCAATCAAGAGCGAGATCAAGATTTCATCCAATTACTTTTCTCCCATTCCTTCGTATCAGACTTTGAGTAATAATTACGTCCATGGGTCTCTGTTCCCTTATCTGCCACCAAATAAAACCTTTATGACTTAAAATTTTAATGTAGAAGTGTTAATCATTTCTTAGTCAATCTCTGTACCGTCCTTAAAAACGTTATTAGAAGCCATGTCTTACCTGAGGATTGTGGCACTTGACTACTGCCTTCCTATGTCCTTCAGTCAGAATCTCACCATCCTGCTGCGTGTCTTCACCTGAACTCCCTACCACCACCATCAGCCAACCACAGTCATTTTCTCCTAAAGCTTACCATTTCCCTGATTTCTTCCAACTCATAAACTCATAAGTCATAAATATAATATCTTGCTTTCCTTTTTCCTTCTTTTAACAGCTTCCTCCCCACAACATTAGCTAATGGTTGCTCTGAAGTCTTGCCTCAATAATTTGAGATAGAAGATTAGGCTCTTAGGCCATAACCAATAGACATATAAGTTGATGATATAGTAAATTGAAACATGATTAATCACATACAAAAGATTAGAGCAGTAAGGATGAGTGCGAGAGTTGCTGTTGAGGATGGAATTGGATAGCAATTTTAACACGTTTTTCTGAGTAGGTCTTATAGCACAAGTGATTTGTAAGCAAATAATCTGAAGGAGGTGAAATATTTATTCAGTTTTGATAATTGAAAAGAGTTACCTGAGTTCAAAGGAAGAACTCACAAAAAGCTTTTATTTAAATGCAAAAGGTACAGTGTTGCAAGAGAGAGTGCAGGCAAGCACTGGGGGTCAGAAAGACAAGGGGCTCCAAGGTTCCTCATTGTAGATTTTAAACAGCCCATTAAGAATCCCAATGCCTTTTTCTCAACAAAACATCAAAACTAGATGTTCAGGTTATCCTAGAGATAAAGATTGAGCTTTTCGATTCCAGCTCTAAATCAACTTTATCTTACAGAGGCATGGAATTGGCAGAATTACCCATGCATATAGCTAGGCAGTATATTTCCAAGCACATGAATGATATGATACAAAATAAGTTGGGAATGTTTAAAGAATGCCAAAGATGTCAGTCTATGATACAAAATAAGTTGGGAATGTTTAAAGAATACCAAAGATGTCAGTCTACTTGCAGTGGAGCTAGTAAGTGGGCTGTAGTCATGGTTAGGTCAGAGAAGTAACACCATGGAGGATCTCGGAGCTTTTGAAGTCTGTCTGTTTCATTTTGAGTGAGAGGAAGGAATTGCTGAATAGTTCAGAATCCAGGCACATGCCCTTACTCTTTAAAAGGGTGATTTGTTGAAAACTGTCTGTATGATGACAAGAGTAGAAATAGAGAAAATACTGCAATAATCCATGAGAGAAAAGATGGTACTTCAAACCAGGATTGGTAAGGATAATCTTATGAATAAATTTTGAAGGTGACTCAACAGAATGCATTGACAGTTTGGGTGCAGAATGAAAGAAAAAGTGCTTAAATAATATGGCTGTTAATGTAAAGCAGGAAAACAGCAAGGCTAAAATAAAACCAGGCCTGTTTCCAGAATTTGGGCTCTTTGTACTTCTTAAAAGTCATTTGCAAATTTATGAATGTTGAGATATAAAAAAATAGGTAACCATGAGTCAAGACAAGTAACTGATGTGTGACAATAAGAAGTTTAAATGTTTTTCTATATGAGCAAGAACAAAGTATTTTTGAGGTTGGAAGAGAGAGATCTGGCATGACATGTTTTGTATTTTATCTATTTCATTGGGATAAAGTAGGGAGAATGGATTATGGCAGAACTGCAGACTAGTGAAGCAGCTGAGATTACTGAATGCACAGGAAAGGTGTGATGAGGGCAGGACTGGAGAGGAGGAAAAGCACAAAAATATTTTCAGGAAGATGACAGAGGCAGAATCTGTTGCATTGGTTACTGAATGGATGTATTTGGATTAGAATAAAAGAGAATTACAAAGACCTCTACTTTTCTGGCAGAATGAATAGTGACACCTTTTTT
>NW_016107320.1:14292223-14300294 GCF_001604975.1 Cebus imitator
GATCTCAGCCCACCGTAACCTCTGCCTCCCAGGTTCAAGTGATTCTTCTGCCTCAGCCTCCCGAGTAGCTGGGATTGCAGGCATGCACCACCACACACGGCTAATTTTGTATTTTTAGTAGAGACAGGATTTCTCTATGTTGGTCAATCTGGTCTTGAACTCCTGATCTCAGGTGATCCACCTGCCTTGGCCTTTCAAAGTGCTGAGATTACAAGTGTAAGCCACCATGTCTGGCCAGTGACACCTTTTACCAATGTTATACTGTATAGTAGAGAAAGAACTGTCTTAGGTTGGGGTGAGGAAGTGGAGGGGAGTGCATTATGAGTATGGTTTTGAATGTGTGAATGTGGAAACCTGCTGGAAATGCACTGAGGGTTTTTGAAAATTCTCTCTTCAGATGCATATATAATAGAGTAATTAATAGGAACTCTTTTCTATTTCTTCAAAGGTTTACATTGCTTGTTCCCCCTCTGTTTTTTTGTTGGTGATTTTCATCTATCCTTGTACATTTAAAGACCATGTTAATGAAACCTATGTGATTACCAGTTTATAACATTTACTTTTAATGTGGCTGTTACAAATTATTCATGAACAAAGAACTTTGCTTTATGAATATCCTGAGTATCAGCCACAAATTATTAATATAAAAGTATAGCAAGCAGTGTTTTATTAACTAATTGCCATACCTGTGGTTGCATTATAAAAGTAGCCAACTTTTATTGACAGTGAAAATTTAACATTTCTATTTTTCTATATTTCTTTTACTACAGCAACTACAAGATAACATCAAAAGGCCATAAGATACAGAAACGATATTACCAAGAAATTTACCATTAACTGGCTTGACTCAACAATGAAAACAAAAATCACCTTTTTTCTCCTTTCGTTATGGCTTAGCACAAACAGAATAAATTCTATGACAGAAACTATGCAAATGTGTGTCTATTTATTATTCTACCTACCGTGAATCTTTAAGTAGGAAAAAACCACTTTTGCTCTTTTTCACCCAGAAACCTGTTACATCCTGCTGACTCCGGCTTGGTCATAGAGACTCCAACCCAGGTGGCGCTGAAGGAATTAAGAAACAGAAAATAAAGTTAGAGTGCAAAAGTGGGATCAGAGTGGGACTGTCAGGGATCTGACAGCATTTCCCAGTTGACAGCCCAGAGCAGACTCTGACCCATGTATTTTTTGTGAACAAGTGCTTATTTTTAATAAGCAGGTGCTCAATGTTTCTTCATAGAATAAAGATAGACTAAACAGTCAGATAATGCCTATTCACTACTAAAATAAAAATAAGCTAGAAAGCACTCTGTGAGTCAGCAATGGGGACAAAGTCAAATATCCTGTGTTTTGGGAACTGGTTTAACTAGTGCATAACCAGAACATATTACGTACTTATTCTAGCAGTTTTTTGCCTGGGGATGGCTCGGTGTTCCTTGCCATCGCTTCTCAGCAAACAACATATTCTCCATCATACACGTCAGGACCTTCTCCCAGCAACATCCTAATCTGAAAACATTTAGATTCTTCAGATGCCCACGGCTATGCTGACTGATCCTGTCTCAAGAGAGGACACCAACAGCCACACCTCTCCAATAGTTCATGATTCCCCTGCCCTGTCTCTTCCAGGCTTTGGAATACCAAGTAGAAGAATTGCTAGGTAATTTACTCTCACAGACCCCAGATAGTCACTAGTATCCCTTCTACTTTAAAGAAATTGCTCAAACTGAGTTTTGGGTCATAGTACCATCAGGTACAAATGCTTCCTTGGTCCTGTATACACTGATCTACAGGATTTCTCTGTCCTTTGGGAAAACCCAAACTTGCTGCTCTATCTTCCCTGAAGCTGGGTATTTCTGGGTAAGATGTCCTTTCCTTAGTCTTCCCTCCCCTCCCACTCTTGCTGAGATGGGAGCACTTCACAGAGCATTACACATGGGTTAGGGATCCATCAGCCCACCTGGAGTTCAGTTAGGACCTCCATCACAAACCAAGGTGCTCCTGGGACTGGGGTGGAAGAGCCTCACCACAGAGGTCCAGAGTTTCCTATTTCAAACATCCATCAACTGAAGAAAAGATAAACAAAATGTGGTATATCCAAACAATGGAATATTATGCAGCCCTAAAAAGGAATGAAGCACTGACACTACCATAATATGATTGATCCTTGAAACCAATATGCTAAGTGAATACAGCCAGTCACAAACATTGGATATTTACATGTGTATTTGAAGCAGCCTCATTGTCTGGGGTAAATACCAAGGTTCTTGGTCTCATGGCCAAGAAGATCAAGGTCATGGACACACATACATACTCAAAGTGAGTTTGGAGCAGGAGTTTAACAGGCAAAAGGAAAGAACAGCTCTCCATCAGAGAAAGCGGTCCCAAACCTGTTGCCAAGTTGTAATAAGAATGTCAGGATTTTTATAAATGGGCTAGTGAGGTGGGAGCTTGTGAGGAGGGGACGTCTGATGTCTTATTCCCTTAGGGCTGGACAGGGTAATTGAGACCAGGTGTGCTATCTGTATAGAGCAGAGTGTTTTGTCAGCTTCCATCCCATTCCGTGCCCACATAGGAAGAATCTCAATCTGTGTCACTTTGTGATGCTTATCTGGGAAGGAGAATTTCTGTGTCTGTTCCCAGACATCTTGCAGCTGCAGGCATCCTCCTCCACTTCCCTATCTTAGTGTGCCTGAAGAGAAAAGAATGTGCTTATTAAGGCCTGCTGTTTTACTAGGGCCCATTGTATAAGTGTGAAGTTTGGTGATTACCCAGGAGACTTCACCTCTCCTTCTGTGCCCAAGATGCTGATCTGTGATTTACAGCCTCAACTTTCAGCCTGCTTGTTGTTAGAAGAGAAGTGATTTCTTTGAACTGCATGAAGTTAGAAAGGGGGCTATTTCTGAGCTGCGTTTTATTAAAAGGAAAGATTCCTTCTGGGGACTCGCTTTACCCTGTCTCCCTAAATAATTTCTTTCTGCCTCCTATAACATATTCATTTGTATGAAATGTCCAGAATAGAGACATCTCTTAAGATAGAAATTAGTTTAGTGGTTGTTTAGGCAGTAGAGGTAAGAGATAAAGAACTTGTGTTGGGGGTGGGAGAGTACTTTACAGCTAATGGGCACAGACTTTCTTCATGGTGAGATGAAACTAATTTTAAATTGACTCTAGTGATGGTCACACATATCTGTGAACATACTAAAAATCACTTAACTGTATGCTTGAAATGGATAAATTGTATGGTATGTGAATTATATATCAATAAAGCAGTTTAAAAATATACTGGGATAATTCTACCAGAAAATATAACCTGGGATAATTCTACCAGATTTCTCTCATCCTCATTGCCACTAACTCATTTTGGTTCCTTGTGCTCACTGGCCTGCCTATTGTTAATAATAATTTTTGAGCTATCTGCTGCTCAGGTGTACCAGTACCTTGCAGATCCAAGTTTTAGTCCTGATCAATTTTATTTATTTATTTATTCTTTCAGATGAAGTTTCACTCTTGTTGCCCAGGCTGGAGTGCAATGGCACGATCTTGGCTTACTGTAATCTCTGCCTCTCAGGTTCAAGTGATTCTCCTGCCTCAGCCTTCCAAGTAGCTGGGATTACAGGCACCCGCCACCACACCTGGTTAATTTTGTATTTATAGTAGAGATGGAATTTCACCACGTTGGTCAGGCTGGTCTCAAACTCCTGACCTCAGGTGATCCGCTCACCTCGACCTCCTAAAGTGCTGAGATTACACCACACCCAGCCCTAATCAGTTTTATTTTTGCAAGCTGTTGACACAATTCATCCCATAGGAGGTACAGGAGTAAAAGGCTTAAGTAAGAAGTGTGATAGATGAGTTAGGTTTTGGACAAGTACCATTTAAGATATCTGTCAAAAAGTTAAGGGAGACAGTTGCATAGTCTTCTACAGTGGTCTCAGTTTTTCTCCCTCCTTTTGACTTGCTGCCTTTCCTGTCTTAAGTTTCTTACTTAGAGCTTACAGTCTCTGTTAACAAAACAGATTGCATTGTAAAAGTTTCCTTTTCCCTTGGAACACTATATTATAATATTATGTGGTAAGCAAGGTACACAGTTGAAGAAAAGTGCTTTCTGATTACCTTTTCAAGACAAAGTTCCATTTTCTTGAATTCTCCATATTTGCAAAAATAATACTAAATATTAAAGCTTTCCTTTCTCTTTCCCGCACTGATTACGATGTACTATTATGAGAAAATACACAGTTGAAGAAAAGTCCTTCTTAATGGTCTTAGTAGGATCAACTCCATTTTCTTATATGCAAATTTATTTTGGACAAATAATTTTGTGTATTTATAGGGCACAGTGTGATGGTTCGATCTATGTATACATTATAGGATGCTTCAATTAAGCTAGTTAACATACCAATCATCTAATCAATTTATCATTTCTTTGTGGTGAGAATGTTGAAAGTAAATTTTAGTAATTTTGAAATACATGTTATTATTAACTGTGGTCACTATATAGTACATGAGATCACAACAACTTATTCTTCCAGTCTGCCTGACACTTTGTATCTTTAGAGTAATATTTTCCCTTTCCCATCCCTCCTCTCACCTTCCCCAGCCTCTGGTAATCACCTTTCTATAAGATTGACTTTATTAGATTCCATATACAGGTGAGATCATACAGTATTTGGCTTTCTGTGCCTGGCATATTTCCCTTAGAGTAATATTCTCTGGCTCCACCCCTGTTGTTGCAAATGAATTTCCTTTGTTAAGGCTGTATATTTATTCCATTGTGTATCTGTACCACACTTTCTTTATTCACTAATTCCTTATGGACAGTTAGGCTGATTCCATATCTTGGTATTGTGAATAATGGTGAAATTGTACCAGCATTAAAAAGTACAATTTTCTTGATTTTTTTCTTATTTGCAAAGATATTTAAGTCAGCAGTAGCATGTCGAAAATAGTAATAGGCTGGGCACAGTGGCTCATGCCTGAAATCTCAGCACTTTGGGAGGCCAAGGGGAGCGGATCACCTGAGGTAGGGAGTTCAAGACCAGCCTGATCAACACGGAGAAACCCTGTCTATACTAAAAATACAAAAAACTAGCTGGGCGTGTGGCGCACGCCTGTAATCCCAGCTACTCGGGAGGCTGAGGTAGGAGAATCGCTTGAGCCTGGAGGTGGAGGTTGTGGTGTGCTGAGATCATGCCATCGCACTCCAGCCTGGGCAACAAGAGAGAAACTCCGTCTCAAAAAAAAAAAAGGGGGGGGGGGGGGGGAGGGAGGGAAGGAAGGAAAGAAGAAGGAAAGAAGGAAGGAAGGAAATTGCTAGTATTAATAGCTAATAATAATAGCTGTTATTTCTCTTTTCCTCTTTCTCCGCCACCTTAGTAAATAAAACCTGCGATAAAACTGTGATACGGAGAAACAAAATTACCAAGAACCTCGCTAAAAAGGAAAATCAGGCTTAATGACCCCAATGTAACTACTGAGGGGTTTAAATAATGTAAACTTCTCTGCAACGAGTTTTGTGCAAATACCCATGCTTGCATCTGGCGTCTCCTCTCCTTGCCCTGCAGAAGTGGCCCAGCCCCCAGAGCTCCTCCACCCCCAGGGCCTTAGGGCAGCGCAGGGTCCTCCCATGGCCCAGGTGCCCGCTGGCCGAGAGCCTGCCCGCGAGCTCAGCGCTGCCCAACGGTCTCTGTCCTCAGCTGTGCTTCCCGCGCTCCGGCCGAGCCATGTTCCTTCTCCTTACCCTCCTAACTGAGCTTGGGAGGCTGCAAGCCCACCTAGGTGAGACCATGGGATCCTCCCCTTTCTTCTGCTTTAGAGCTGGGCTGGGCTCTTACCAAGAACAGTTTCCTGTCATTCTGGGAACCTCTCCCATTCCCTTCTGGGGATCCCACGCTGGTATTTCCGGTGTGTCAGGCACCCCTTCCCACACCAGGCCAGCGGAACCAAAAACCTTAGCAGAGGAGGTGTTCGCGTCTGCACCAGGGCCCATGGTCTCGGTGGCGCACAGGCAGAGCGTCTCCCGGATCTTCCCACCCGGTGAAGGAGGATGGAGGTGGTAGAGTACTAACTGCCTTCAACAACTCCTCAGAGTCCTGATGGAAGGAAGTCTAGCAGCAGTTCTAAAAGGGAACCGGACGGCCATGTAGAACTGCAATGCTTACTTTTTTTGTTGTTGTTTTTTTTGTGTCCTAGCCATTTTCAATGTGCTATTGAGTATGTGGTGAAATCTATGGACTAGAAAGAGTGTGAGCACATGCAAAAACGTTTACTGAAAATTTTAGACGCCGTCATGCAATCAGGGGTAAGAACCCATACTTGGCTGAGATGACGGTTAATGCAAAACAAAGAGGAAAACAAACACATTTTCTTACAGCAGGTTCTGAAGGAATATTTCTGCATGTCACAGTTCCACGCAAGATGATGTCAAATGAGAGTGAAGTTTCAGAGAGGAAGGTAAATGATGAAGAATATTCATTCTCTAAAAGATTTATGGCAATTTTTATTTACCCTCATTTTAAGTCAGATCATACTAATTTGTATTCGCTCCCAAATCATAATATTTTGCTTGTGCTGTTTTGTCTTCTGCCATGTTTTGATCCTCCAGTTCCTTCATTTCTGCTGCTTATTCCCTGTATCTTCTCTTTATCTCTTCTTAACATACTACTTGCTCACAATTTCCAAGAAATATTCAGCAAACTGGTAAGAAAAAAAATCAATATAAAACATACATGATCATGGTTTAGCCAACAAATTAACAAATTTTTTATTGTCCGCTAAATGACTTAGAAATTGGTCATAAGAAAAATTTAGACATGCAAAATATGACCTGCAATCATCAATCATAATAGCATGCAACATACAAAGAAATTTAAATAAAAAACAAAGAAAAAATAAAAATATCACATTGCTCTATTATGCTGAAAAATATTACAATAAATCAATATTAACCGGAAAAAGAAGTAGGAAAATTACCTGCTACATTAAAAAGTGATTACATTGAAAGCATTTAGTCTTGTATATTTTCTTGATTAAAATAGCTAAAATTGACATCGTTAAAATGTTTTATTTTACAAACTGGAAGTCACAATATAGGGATTTATATTTCTATGCAGGCAAAATGGGCACAATATAGGTCAACTCTGAAAATGTTTTCAGGTTGAAGGAGTGATTTTAAAATTATGAGTAAGGAAGAAATTAATCGATTAATTCTGTTTTGGCACACAATATTGCGACCATGGTCGTTTTACTAGTAACAATTATAACAAATAAAATACATGTTGAATTGTGTTTGTGAATCACAATAAAATAAATACTTTCCTTAGAGAAGTTGGAAAGGATTTTCATATATAAATCTTATTAATTATCATATTATCCTTCTGAAGTAGTATGTTAGTTACATATATTCTTTTGAAAAGACAGAGGATTAAAAAATATTAATGGCATAAAATCTGTGTCAGCATGTACAGTCTTTAATTTATAACTCCAATTCCACTACAGTAAGCTGCTTTCTGTTGAAAAATAATTTGCATAAGTTATTTTCTGCTGGGCACAGTGGCTCATGGCTGTAATCCCATCCCAACACTTTGAAATCCCAAGGTGGGAGGATAGCTTGAGCCAGGAGTTTGCTTGAGGCTGGCTTGGGCAAGTTGGTGAGACCCCATCTCTACAAAAATAACTGGGTGTGGTGGTGTGTGCCTGTAGTCCCAGCTGTTCTGGAGGCTGAGGCAGGAGTATTCCTTGAGCCCAGGTTTTGTAGGCTGCAGTCAGCTGTGATTGTGTCGCTGTACTCCAGCCTGGGTGACAGAGTGAGACTTCATTTCTTTAAAAAAAACTATGTGTGTGTGTGTGTTTGTGTGTGTGTGTGTGTATGTGTGTGTATTCTGTTTTTTTCCTGATTTACTACAGTTGTACACTGTCATTGCATAATCACTGTGAACTTTAAATTTCTTACTACTTGTGGTGGCTCAAGCCTGTAATCCCAGCACTTTGGGAGGCCGAGGCGGGTGGATCACGAGGTCAAGAGATCAAGACCATCCTGGTCAACATGGTGAAACCCCGTCTCTACTAA
>NW_016107320.1:14300379-14312173 GCF_001604975.1 Cebus imitator
AAAAAAAAAAAAAAAAAAAAAAAAATTTCTTACTACTTGTCAAGAAGCATATAGCAACTATGCAGGGCTTGATGAAATAGTTTTGCTGTAAGAGACATGCAGTATTCAGTACTTGTCTCCACTTTTGGTATTATTTATATGGAATTCTTAAAGCTATATTTTGTTGTATAGGGTCTTCTTTTCATGTTTTAAAAACTTTATTGAGTTATAATTCATATAAAAATTGCACATATCTAATATATACATTTTGATGAGTTTGAATATATGCATACACCCATGATATCATTATCACAATCCATGTACTAAACATATCCATCATCTCCAAAAATGTCCTTGCATATTTTTGTTTTATATTTTGTACTAAGAATTCTGAACGTAAGACTGATCCCCTTGACATATTTTCAAATGCACAATGCTGTATCATTAACTATGGGTACTGTGGTATACCGCAAATCTGAAGAACTTACTCATTTCTTATTACTGCAAATTTGTGTTCATTGAGCAACAGTTCCCCATTTCTCTCTTTCCTCAGACCCCTGGAAACCACTATTCTATTCTCTGCTTTTATGATTTTGACTATTTTATTTTATTTATTTATTTGAGATGGAGTGTTTCTCTGATGCACAGGCTGGCGTGCAGTGGTGTCATCTTGGCTCGCTGCAACCTCCGCCTCCTGGGCTCAAGCAATTCTTGTGCTTCAGCCTCCTGAGTAGCTGGGATTACATGTGCATGCCACCACACCTGGCCAATTTTGTATTTTTTTCACCAGAGATGGTGTTTCACCATGTTGGCCAGGCTGGTCTCAAACTCCTGACCTCAAATGATCTGCCAGCCTCGGCCTCCCAAAGTGCTGGCATTACAGGTGTTAACTACCACACCTACCTATTTTGACTATTTTAAATTCCTCATATAAGTAAGTGTAATCATATAGAGTTTGTCATTCTGTGACTTTCTTATTTAACATAGCATAGTTTCCCTTGGGTTCATTCATGTCACAAATAGCATTTCCTTCTTTTAAAAGGCTAAATAGTATTCCAATATGTTTATATGCCACATTTTCTTTATACATTCATGTCATTGAACATTTGGGTTGCTTCCAAACAATGAATATTGTGAATAATATTGTAATTAACATGTGGCTGCAGATATCTCTTCAAGTTCATGGTTTTAATTTTTTTGGATATGTAGCCAGAAGTTGCATTGCTGGATCATATGGTAGTGCTAGTTCTAATTTTCTGGAACTTCCACACTGGTTTTCATAATGGCTGCATCATTCTCCATTCCCACCAATGGTGTACAAGGATTCCAACTTCTCCACATCCTTGCCAGTGCTTGTTATCTTCTGCTTTTGTTTGTGGGTGTGGGTGTGTTTTTCAATAAAAGCCATTATAATAGCTATGAGGTGATATCTCATTGTGGTTTTGATCCTGCATTTTTTTGATATTATACAGTTTCTTTTTCTTTTTTTTTTGTTTTTTGAGACAGAGTCTCGCTCTGTCGCCTAGGGTGGAGTGCATTAGCACAATCTTGGCTCACTGCAACCTCCACCTCCTGGGTTGAAACAATTCTTCTGCCTCAGCATCCCAAGTAGCTGGTGCTACAGGCACATGCCAATATGCCTGGCTAATTTTTGTATTTTTAGTAGAGACACAGTGTCACCATATTGGCCAGGCTGGTCTCAAACTCCTGACCTTGTGATCCACCCGCCTCGGCCTACCAGAGTGCTGGGATTACAGGCATAAGCCACCACACCTAGCCAATATTGAGTAGTTTCTTATACCTGATGGTCATTTGTATGTCTTCTTTGGACAGAAGTTTATTCAAGCCCTTTGCCCATTGTTTAATCAGCTTATTTGTTTTGTTTTTGCCTGTTGAGTTGTAGCAGGTCCTTATAACATTTTGGATATTAACTCCTTGTCATATACATCATTTGAAAATATATTCTTCTATTCCATAAAACAATGGCTTAAATATTGGGACATTACAGGAACTATAAAGAAGGCTTCAAACCTTCTGTTTTATCTAAGTATAGCATGGAAGCCATCGTGCCATTATTGGTTTAACACTGGGAAACAACTCTTCAGCTGGGGAGAGCTGACCTCAGAATGTGTTTATATTCTGCTATCAATGCCTTGCCAAAGACCATTGTGAACACACCTGCAATTGAACAAGAGGGGATTATTACACATTGCAGTGAGGAAGAACATACTCCTTGGGGAGCCATGGAGCATCTCTTTAGGAGGATGCTAAAGCACTTACAAGATTTTGGCTTCTGTTTTGGGAATTTAGGGGAAGTTTTAAGAAGTATGTCTTTGTTCTGGCTTAGATATTGTTAGGAAGTAGGCATAATACTATGATTTCCATCTTTTTTAAAGGCTAAATAGTAGTATTCCAATATGTTTATATGCTGCATTTTCTTTATGTGTTCTTTAAGTTAATTGTCTTATCTAGAGCACAGGAAGACCAGAACATTTCTAAATCTGTCATTAGTTAAGAAGCAGCAGCCATTCTTGCTAGCCCAATAGGGCATATTTGATATTTTTTTGGCTGGGAAGGGTTTACATTTAGTTTGTGTTCACACATGATTATGAAGTAGTCTTGCTTTTGTCTTGATGCATAATTATCTGACAGTGCTCCCGTGTTATGTTGATATCCTTTTAAAGTGCTTATTTTCAACAGCAGAATTCCAAGCTAACTCTTAAATATTACTGACTGCTTTCCTCTTTCTTATTCTTTATTTGATGAATTTATGTTAGGAACAGAAGCAAGCATTGGAATCATAAATGTCTGCACAAAACAAATACATATATATTTTTTAATGAATTGTCATGGTAAGATTGAGAAGAATCATCTAAACAGAATATCTATTTCAAATGACTGTTTATAGATATTAATATAAATAGAGAATATAAGAAGATATATGTAACTACATATTATGTATAAATTATGTATGACTACGTGTATATTATGTATATCAAGGTGCATGTATACTTGACATGCATATTTTACACACACACAAATATGTCAGTGACTACACACATGAATAAATATGTACAAATATATACACCAACTTGAGTGTATGTGTATATATATTTATTTTTTAAGAACATAATTATTTTTAATTACTAATTTTGTAACATTTTAAACTTTCATTTTAAATACTCCTTGAGTCATATTCTACAGTTTTTTATTCATTTTTCAATGTTTTAAAATGAATACTATGATTCCTTTTTGGCTCAAGTAGTTTGGGAAGAGGACATTTTATCTTTGATTTTCAAAATACATTTTTTCTGGGTTTTCTTTTTTAAACTAAAATGACATTTTGCATTGATAAATAACATATATATCTCAATGAATTTTCACAAAGTAAACGCACCTCCAAAACTAGCACTAGGTTCAGAAATAGAACATTTGGAGCAAGTCACAAACCCTTTCATGACTCCCTGTGGTTATTTTCCTGTTTATTTTGACTTATAATGCCCTTACTTATTTTTGTTCAGAATTGAAAGTTACAGGCATATCTTGGAGATATTGTAGGTTTGGCTCTAGACTACCAAAATAAAGTAAGTCACACAAACTTTTTGGTATCACAGTGCATGTCAAAGTTATGTTTACACTATGCTATAGCTTAAGTGTGCAACAGTGCCATGGCTAAAAATAACAACGTATATACCTTAATTTAAAATACTTTATTACTATAAAAGGGTAACTATCACCTGAATTTTCAGTGAGTTATAATCATTTGTTGGTAGATGGCCTTGCCTGATGTTGATGGCTGCTGACTGATCAGGGTGGTGGTGAAGGTTGGGTGGCTGTGGAAATTTCTTAAAATAAGACAATGATGAAGTTTGCTGCATCTATTGACTATTCCTTTCATGAAAGATTTCTCTGTAGTATGCAATGCTGTTTGATAGCATTTTACCCTCAGTAGAACTTATTTTAAAGTTGGACTCAGTCTTTTCCAACTGTGCTACTGCTTTATCAACTAAGTTTATGTAAATTCTAAACCCTTTTTTGTAATTTCAACAGCATTACGGCGTCTTTACCAGGAGTAGGTTCCATCTAAAGAAACCAATTTCTTTGCTCATTCATGAGAAGTAACTCCTCATTCATTCAAGTTTTATTATGAGATTGCAAAAATTCAGTCATATATTCAGGATCCACTTCTAAATTCTAGCTCTCTTGCCATTTCTACCATATCTTCTCTTGCCATTTCTACCACATCTGCAGTTATTTTCTCCACTAAAGTCTTGAATCCCTCAAAGTCATTTGTGAGGTTTGTAATTAACCTTTTCTGAATTCCTGTTAATATTGCTATCTTAACCTCTTTCCTTGAATCATGAAGGGTCTTAATGACATCTAGAATGGTGAATTCTTTCCAGACGATTTTCAATTGACTTTACCCATATCCAACAGAGGAATCACTATTTATGGCAGCTATAGCCTTAGAAAATGTATTTCTTAAGTAATAAGGCTTGGAAGTCAGAATAACTCCTTGACTAGGCAGAATGGGTTCTGTGTTTGCAGGCAGGAAAACAGCATTAATCCCCTTGCACGTCTCCGTTAGAGCTCTTGGATTACCAGGTACCTTGTTAATGAGCAATAATATTTTGAAAGAAAACTTTCTGAGTAGTAGGTATCAATAGTCAGCTTAATATATTTAGTAAACCATGTTATAAATAGATATACTATCATCCAGACTTTGTTGTTATATTTCTCATCACAAGCATAGTAGATTTAGCATAATTCTTAAGGACCCTGGCATTGTCAGAATGGTCACTGAACACTGGCTTCAATTTAAAGTCACCAGCTCTAATAGGCACTAACAAGAGAGTCAGCCTATATTTTAAAACTAGACATTAAGATTCAGTTGAATGATAGCTCTATTTTTAGTTTTTTGATGTTTGACCTAGCAGTCTCACTAATGAGTATCTACCCAAAGGAATGTAAATCATATAAAAAAGACACTTGCACTTGTATGTTTATTGTACACTAGAAGGCCAACATCATGCATGTAATTCCCATGTAATAATCAAGCACGTGTGCCCCTGAATCTAAAGTAATAATATTTAAAATGCTATGCATTGCTTTCTCCTCTCCAGCTATAAAAGTCTCTAGCTGAGTCCTAGATGGCATATTCTTCCAGTAGAAGGCTGTTTCATCTACACTGAGAATTTATTGTTTATTAGAGCAGTCTTCATCAGTTATCTTTGCTAAATCTTACACAGCACTATTCACAATAACAAAGACATGGAACCATTCTAAATGTCCACAAACAGTTGACTGGATAAAGATATACCATGGGATATTATGCAGCCATAAAAAGAATAAAATCATGTCTGTTGTAGCAACATGGATGGAACTGGAGGTCATTATCCTACGTGAAATAACATAGAAGTGAAAAAATAAAATATTGCATGTTCTCACTTATAAGTAGGAGCTAAGTAAATGGTACGGTTAGACATAAAGATGAAGAAAATAGACTCTGGGACTCCAAAGTGGGGGATGGAGGGACAATACTTACTGGGTACAATGCCTAATATTTGGGTGATGAGTACACCAGAAGGCCAACATCATGCATGTAATTCCCATGTAACAATCAATCACAGGTACCCCTGAATCTAAAGTAACAATTTTTAAAACGCTGTGCATTGATTTTTCCTCTCCAGCTGTGAAAGTCTCTAGCTGAGTCCTAGATGGCATATTCTTCCAGTAGAAGGCTGTTTCATCTACACTGAGAATTTGTTGTTTATTATAGCAGTCTTCATCAATTATCTTTGCTAAATCTTACACATCAGCTTCTACATCAGGACTTGCTACATCACTTTGCATTTTTGTTATGGAGATAACTTCTTTTATTAAACCTCATGAACCAACCTCAGTTAGCTTCACACTTTTCTTCTTCAGCATTCTTACCATTCTCAGTCTTCATAAAATTGAAGAAAGTTAGGGCCTTTCTGCAGATTAAACTTTGGCCTAAGCGAATGTTATGGCTGGTTTGATTGTCTATCCAGACTGATGAAACTTTCTCCATATTGGCAATAGGTTGTTTGTTTTTATGTTATGGGGTCCATTGATTTTTATTCTTGAGTAATGTTATTAAAATACTCATACTACCCAAAGCAGTAGGCAGATTCAGTGCAATCTCAATCAAAATTCCAGTGTCATTCTTCACAGAAATAGAAAATACAATGCTAAATTTTGTATGGAACCACAAAATAACCTTGAGTAGCCAAATAACTACTGAGGAAAAAACTTAGAGGCATTATACTTCCTGATTTAAAATTGTATTTAAAAAACATAAGATTTAAAACAGTATGGTACTGTCATTAAAAAACAAAACAAAACAAAACAATAACAACAACAACAACAACAAAACAGACATGGAGACTAATAGAACAGAACAGAGAGCCCAGAAATGAATCCAAACATATACAGTCAACAAATTTTCAACAAGTTCACCAAAAGAACACAATGGGGAGGAGAGTCTTTCATTTCTGTCTGGTTTTGCTTCTTATATTTTACAGCTCTGTCATTTGGGGCATACCCACTTAGGAGTGTTACGTCTTGCTAGATTGATACCCTTTATCATTATATAATGTCCTTCTCATTCTGTAATACTAATACAAAAACTTCTACTTTCCTTTCATTTATGTTTGCATGATATGCATTTTGCAAATGCCATTAATTCCTTTCTTTTTATGGCTGAGTAGTATTCCATCATGTATGTATACCACAGTTTCCTTTCATTTTTATTTTAAAAAGTCACCCCATAGGTTAAATTGGTCACACTGATCCTGAATTTATTAAGGTACTAAATTCTTACTATTTAGAATAATAAATTCTAAATATTATGTTCATTTTTAACAGTGACTCATTTTTATTAACTTGGATGAATATTGTTTTATTTTATACATTTCTGATTTCCTTAATAATCTTTACTGATTTGTTTTATTTTAGATTATTTACATCATTACAATTGATGGACAGCTGTACACTCTACATCTCAGAAAGAAGTAAGAGATGTTTTTTTTTTTTCATTAAGGAAAAAGGAAAGCTTTAAGTTTAGATTTTACAGCCTTAAAATTTTTGTGCAGTATTTAAATTCAGGAATGCCGTATAATGTAGACTTGCTTTATCAATCGACTTCCGAATTTAGGAATCATTATTTCTTGAATATCAAATCTAGAGGGCTATTTCCTTTTAATTTTTAGCTTAGTATTTTCAAATTATGAAATAAACTACATACTTGTATAATCTGCAATTGAACATACGCCATTGAACCGAAAAACTGTAAGTTGTATATTAAGTATATCTGGTGAAATCAAATATAGTTACACATCAAATGACTATTGGTGAAAACTTCAACTAGTGACACAATTTTTATTATGTGTTGATTACATATGTATCTATTTTTAACAAGTTTACTGAACCTACTTTACAAATAAAATTCTCTAAATTATAAAATTCAATAATTTTAATGACTTTATGCAATGTTGCCACCATCACATATAAATCAGTTTTAGAACATTCTTTCCCCACATAAGACCCCTCATGTGTTTTCAGTTAGTCTCTGTTCTCACTTACAACTCAAAGCAACAATCTACTGTTTGTATCCTGATTTGTATTTTCTCAATATTCTACAAAGATTAAATTAAGTAGCCTCTTCTATACATCTTCAAACATATGTATTTACAGCAACTGTCCCTTGTGTTCCTGCTTCTTTGTAATTGAGCAAGCCTGGAGGAAATTATTCTCATTTAATTCATGACTACCCTACTTAATTCATGTTTACCTTTCATGCCACTGCAACTCCACAAAAGTGTTTTCTGATAGAATCATCAGTGGTCCTCATGTTCTTGATGCCCTGCTTGTGTTTTATTTAGTCTTAATCTCTACTTCTCGATCTTTTTTTATTTTTGGCAGATTCTTTCTTATCTCTTGAATTTCAGAGTACTCCATGGTACTGTATCTGCATTTTTTTTCTAGCTATATTCAATCACCTGGTTGTTTAATTCTTGTGACTTTAAATATCATCCATGTATTAGTTGTTCCCAAATTAATATTTCTACCTTATTCCTCTTCTATAAATGCCATATTCACTTATCTGAGTACTTAGTTGATAACCAAGTTTATACTAGAATCCTCATAGGTAACATGTCCAGATGGAATTCTGACTTTCTTCTCAAATTTGTCTTTCTCACAATAACGTCAGGAATTGGCAAAATATCAGTTTTTCATGAAAAAAAAATTTAAAAGTTGGAGTCATACCTGACATCTTTCTTTCTTTTGTTTTCCCCTATTTCCAGTGGATTATAAATCCATGTATTCAACATATATCTATATCTATATCAAAACCCTACAAAATATATCCAGAATAAGACCTTCCCCATTGATGCTATTTCAGTTCAAAGCACCATCATTTCTTACATCTAAGTGGTCTCCCTGTTTCTTCTGCTTGTTTGTCCTGCAGATTATTCTTAACACAGCACTATCTGATTTTACTAAAACATTTGGTCTGAGGCTGTCTTTATCTGCTCAAACACTCCAGTGCTTCTCACCTCTGTGACACCATCTCTTATCCTAGTCTCTCTTCATCACTTCACACTCAGTCATATTGTTCCCTAGTTGTTCCTTGTTTATATAAAGCATATTTCTGCTTGGGGGTCCTTGCATTTCTATTAACTCTGTCTAGAATAACAGTTCTGTGAAAATCCATGTGTTTTATTCCTCAGGTATTTAATCATCTATTCAGAGAGTTTTTCCATGCAATCCTATCTATATTTTGTAACCACCCTCCCTAGGCCTTATCTATTGTCATCTAATTGCTAGTACTATGTGCCCCTGGCTGTCACAAAAACTAAGGCTTTTTGTTTCTTGTTTATTGCTGAATCTCAGCACCTAGTGAACACTCAATACATTTATTGAATGTCATCACACACAGCCATACACACAAATGTCTGATGCAGGGGAGTCTCAGAGACTGCCCCAATGCTAAGAAAGTCTAAACTCCTTGATTCACCGGTTGTATGAATTTCAACTGTTATGCCTCATAAATTAACTCTAATTAAATCATGCCATTATATAAAGCTGATTAAATCATGTTACAGAAAATGTATGTGATATTTGTTTTTTAACATTTATATTAAAATTATGACTCAAACATTTTTATTATTTCTTGTTTTTTTTTTAGCTCATTCTTACCCCAGAACTTTTTGGTTTTTACATATAGTGAAACTGGATCTTTGCATGCTGAGTCTCCATATTTTATGGTAAACTAAGATACCTTATGTTTTTTTGTTGAAGTGGATATTTTATTACCATTAGAATGCTTTTCATGTTGACAGTTTAATACAAATGTTTTATCTTTCCTGATATGTTATTGACTTTGTACTTAGAAATGGCATGTGATAGAAATGAAACCCAGGTACAAGAGAACACTCACAGAGACCTAGGTGCTGCAAAGAGAATTGTCAAATATCTTTTTTTTTGAAAATATGCATTAATAATTCTGTATGATTCATGATCTTATTATTAAATATTTTAGTATTTTATATCTTCTGAAATGTTCGACAATACATATTTTATTCACAACAAATTTATATACTTGCCTTTCTATAATGTTTTTCAGATGCATTGCCATTACCAAGGATATGCTGCCGAATTTCCAAATTCATTTGTGACACTCAGTATATGTTCTGGTCTCAGGTAATAGCAGCTTATAAGAAATCTACAGATGGAGAATTTAAGATACACTTTAAAACAAAACTTAGTGACTAACACACGCAAATCGTGGAAGTTTAAGGGAAATCAAAGCTGAAAGTTTTCTTTATAACAGCTTTATTTTATTTATATTAATGTTAATACTTGGATTTAAGGGCCTATTCCCATGAAATCAATCCAGGGATATCATGAAAAATGGGATATCTTCATGAAAGAAAACTTTAAAACATCTCCATCAGTGTAATTGTTGCATTCTGTATCTGTTTTCTCAAATAGTTATGGAAAATGGCACTAATTAGTTATATAATTACAATAGGAAAATATAGTATGTTTTCAGCTTAGTACCAGATATAAAACAGCTAATTAAGAAGATCCCTCAGGAATAAAGGATGAGGATGAGTCATTTTTGTTACTGATGCTGGGAGACTCATTTATGGTAAGTTTATCAGGAAAAGAAGGATCCAGAGCAGAGAAAAAAATGCTCCCTTTAACTTTCCTTTGGTTTCAATTGCCTGATTTCTGAAATTTATTCACATCAACTCAGAAAATTGGCATTCCCTGAATGTGGTTTTTATAGATAACAACCTCTTTAGCTATATAGTCTATTTATGTCCTTTCCCTTATCTAACCTCTGTAAGAACAGTAACGTTATTCCTGGAATTCTCAACAAATATATTGGTTTTTGGTAAATTTGGCCTTAATTCATTTGATTGTCTTTCAGAAATATTCTTAATTGCATTTCGATCTTTAAAATGTAAGCAAAACGAAGCCAGATATGGTGGCTTTTACTAATGATAAACTGTCCCCTCCTAAAAAATGAAAAAAGAAAATGGTCTCTAAATGTGTTCTTTAGTATAGTTTCTTATTTCTTATGCCATTTCAGATTATCATTTTGATGGGAACATTTGTGGGATTTTTATAATTAGTCCCTTATTGCCTTCTAAATTTTCAGGGGATTTCTTCAGTTTGAAAATATTAGTTATGGAATTGAACCATTGGAATTTTCAGCAAGATTTGAACATATAATTTATCAAATGAAAAATAATGATCCAAATGTATCAAGTTTAGCAGAAAATTACAGCCATATTTGGCAGAAAGACCAGCCCTACAAAGTTCATTTAAACTCACAGGTGACTGTCATCATTCTGATGTTATGACGTACTGGAAAATTGCCTTTGTAGTTTTCTAGTTTTCTTTTAAATCATGAAAGGAATATAATTAGCTATTGAGTATAAATACTACATTTTATATATTTTTCTACCTTTAAATAAAACCTTGAAACTTCATCTAAAATATTTGGAAAGTTATATATTTCAAGCTTAATATTTTATGGTGTATTATGTAACATTAATGTTTATATTTTTAAAAACAATATGGATACTATTGAAAAAGTTTATAAATGCAGAAAGAACAGAGTCACTATTATTCTAGTACCTTGGTAACATTACTTTTAATAGTTTGATATATATCTTACATCCTACTTGAACATATCTTTCTAAAATACACAGCTGTTTGCATATTGCTCAATGCTCTTAATTTGTTGGTAGACTAGGTATAGAATTCTTGCTTGACAGTTTCTTTCTTTCAGCACTTTGAATATTTCAATCCATCACCATGTGGCCTCTGTTTTATTTCTGATAAAAATATTCTATTACTTTTACTGAGAATTCCTTACACAAAATGAGTTGCTTCTCTTTTTTTCTTTTGAGATTCTTTCTTTGCCTTTGTCTTATGGCAGTGTGCTTATCATGTGTCTATGAATGGATCTCTTTGTGTTTACCATACTTGGAGCTCAAAGCACTTCTTGGGTGTGTAAATTGATGTGTTTTGAAATTAAATTAGCTTGTGTGAATCCTGAAAAAAAAATCCCGAGAAGCTATGAAACCATCTATCTGTGTGGTTCCCAGAGATGTTACACTTATATGCTACTTTAAAATTTGTCTCTATTGGAGATCGATCCAAGATGGCCGTTTAGGAACAGCTCAGGATTGCAGCTCCCAGTGAAAGTGCAGAGGGTGAGTGGATGCCGTGTTTTTATTGCCCACAGACTAGGAAATTCCCGGGCAGAGGC
>NW_016107320.1:14316898-14336824 GCF_001604975.1 Cebus imitator
AGGGGAGGGACGGTGGGGGGTGGGGAGCTGGGGGGGGATAGCAGGGGGAGAAATGCCAGATGTAGGTGATGGGGAGGAAGGCAGCAAATCACACTGCCATGTGTGTTCCTATGCAACAATTTTGCATGTTCTTCACGTGTACCCCAAAACCTAAAATACAATAAAATAAATAAATGGGGAAAAAAAAAATTTGTCTCTATTTTGTAGTTCATTATTGCTGAAAGTATTTACTGGGATAAATAAAGAAAGTATTCCTTTCAGGTTTCTGGCTTCAGATAAGAGATATGGAAAGCTGGAAATAGCATTGCTTCCACATGTACGGCAGAGTAAAGGTTGGACAAACTAAACATTAATGCTTTTTATGGAAAACATCAAAAAGCTGAGATTGCAGATTAAACCATTAACCAACATGTGGAGAAAAAAGTGTCTATAGGTTGTGATGGGAGCCAAATGTATAAAAAATAGAGTTTTTCTTTTTCCTTTTTTTGTGACTACAATTAATTTGGTATCAGTTCAAAATAATCTGCTTTAAGATGTTCTTTGTAAGCTTTGATAACCACAAAGCAAAAATTTTTAACAGACACAATAAAAGCAGAAAGCAAGAAATCAAAACATACTTGATAGAGAAAAAAAATCACTTAACCGCAAAGGAAGATAGCAAGAAATGAAAAAATGAAGAAGTTTATACAAAACAACTAGAAAACAAATAACAATATGGTAATACCATCTTTTTACTCATATAGAATTACCTTGAGTGTAAATGAATTATATTCTCCAACTAAAAGAAATAACATGGATTAATTAGTGAAAAGAGAATGAGAGGGAGGGGAGCAAAGATGGCCAACTAGACACAGCCAGGAAGGTTATCTCCCATCAGAAAACCAGACAAAGAAGACCAACACAGTCTGAGCACATCTTTGGAAGGAAAGAATTGAGGCTGGATGGAGGGAGGATATAGACCCTGTGCTGATTGGGGAGGAAGCCAGGAATCTTATACAGGGCTGTTGAGCACCAGCACTCATTCCTGGCTCCCAGCATCTCCTGGGGAAGGGGTGAGTTAAATATTAGAGGAGTGGTCCACTGTCACTAGAAACCTCCAGAATTATAGCGGCAGGAGACCCCATGACCCCCACAGACACTTTGATCTGGGAGGGAGAGCTGCTTGGAAAAGTGGCAGGCGCAGGTCTCCAGCCTGTGTGGAGTCCAGGGAATTTGGTTAAGGAACACCTGGAGTGGAGCACAGCCAGGAGCACTCATACCTCAAGGCTCCCCACACTCCTCTAGGTGGCTTTTGTTTTTGTTGATTGTTGGACCTGTACAAAATAGGGCTGCCTTGCCTGTGGGACAAGTTCATTCTGATCTGTGGACCCCACTGTCAGACATACTCTTCTGAGGTCCCTCCTTGGCCACATCCATTTGCAGCACAACCTCAGATGCTCAACTGGGATGCTTCCCTGTTGTTGCTGCCATAGCTCCTTCACTAGCAGACCCTACCTAACCATTGGAGAGCTTTAGCAGATGGGCCCTTGCCAACACGCATGCGCCGTTGGTGCACACTCACCCATGGCTTCCCCCTTTATTTTTCTGGTATGTGTGCATGGAACTTGTTGCAGCCTCACCCCTGCCAGTGCATGTGCACATGCAGACCCCATAGAGCTACCACTGCTGGAACACACCTGGATGTGTGGACTCCACCATGTCTCCCTGTTGCTGCTGCCAGGCATGCATGCGTGGAACCCAACAGGCCACTACCACCGCCGCATGTACACAAATGCATGCAGATCTTGCTACACCACCAGCCAGCTGCTGCTGGTCTGCATGCAGGAGTGCAGACCCTGCTGCCATCACCCAGACAAAGCACTATCAACAGCATCCCCAAATGGAATGTTGCTGCCAGCATATCGGGAATACCTTGGCCCCTCAAGCACAGCAGTTGTTTAACCTTGAGGGTCCAGAAAACAAAGCCATGGGCCTGGTTTCAGCCCCCCAGGGTTAGAGCATGCAGCCAGGAATACTAAGCTTAGCATGAGCCCCCTAAAAATCATCCAGGAACAAAGTCAGTTGACTGAACCCAACTTACAAACATGGTCAAGCCCTCAAGGCATCACAGAATGTAAAAGCAAAAAGCCTCACCCAAAGGACAAAAACTTTAACGAACATCAGCCCACGCAGATGAGGAAGAACTAGCGCAAGAACTCTGTCAACTCAGAAAGCCAGAATGTCTTCCTACCTATCTCTGGCAATGGTTCTTAACCAAGCTGAAATGGCTGAAATTACATACTTAGAATTCAGAATCTGGATGGCAATGAAGATCATCAAGATTTAAGAGAAAGTTGAAACCCAATCCAAGGAATATAAAAAATCCAATTAAACAATGAAAAGATGAAAGAGGATATAGCCATTTAAAGAAAGAATCAAACTGATATAACAGAGCTGAAAAAAATCACTAGAAGAATTTCATAGTACAATCAGAAGTATTAACCAGAGAATAGACAAAAGTAAAAAAAAAACTTCAGATCTCCATGACTGGTTCTTAAAATCAATTCAGTCAGACAAAAACAAAGAAAAAAAATACAAAAGAATGAGCAAAAACCTGTGAGAAATATGGGATTATGTAAGGAGATCAAACCTGTGATTAATTTTCATCCCTGAAATAGAGTGAAAGAGAGAGAGCAAGCAACTTGGAAAACACATTTGAGGATATTGTTATACAAGATAACCATCCCTAAGACACATAGACAGCAGATCCTCCAAACTCATTGTGAAAGAAAAAATATTGCAAATAGAGACAAGGGGCAGGCTTCCTACAAAGAGAGTCTCATTAGGTGAAGAGTAGATCTCTCTGCAAAACCCTACAAGCCAGAAGAGATTGAGAGCCTCCATCAGCATTCTTAAAGAAAAGAAATTTCAGCCAAGAATTAGATATCCATCAAAATTAAACTTTATAAGCAAAGAAGAAATAAAATCGTTTTCAGACAAGCAAATGCAGAGGGAATTTGTTCCACCAGATCTGCCTTACAAGAGGCCCTTAGGGTAATGCTAAACGTGGAAACAAAAGCCCATACAGGCCACCACAAGAAAGCATATAAGTAGGTAGACAATTGACACTATAGAGAAACTACACAATCAAATCTGCTTAGGGGCCAGCTAACAACACTATGACAGGATCAAATCTGCACATATCAACATTAACTTTGAATGTAAAGGGGAAAAACACCCCACATAAAAGGACACAGCATGACAGATTGGATGAAGAAGCAAGAGCCAACAGTATAATTTCTTCAAGGGACCCATTTCACATGAAATGCCGTAGTCTCAAAGCAAGAGATGGAGAAAAATCTACCAAGCAACCTGAAAACACAAAACCCAGGGGTTGCTATTCTAATTTCAGATGTAATAAACTATAAACCAACAACAATCAAAATGGACAAAGAGCACTGCATAATGATAAAGGGTTCAATTCAACAAGAAGACTTAACTGTTCTAAATGTATCTTCACCTAACATTGGCACACCCAGATTCATAAAGCAAGTTCTTAGAGACCTACAAAGGGATATAGATAACTGCACAATAACAGTGGAGGCTTCAACATTCCACTGACAACATTAGACAGAACACTGAGGAAGAAAACTAACAAAAATATTTGGGACCTAAACTCAGCATTTGACTAAATGGACCTAACATACATCCACAAAACACACCAAGAACAACACCCCAAGAACAACAGAATATTCATTCCTTTTTTGTGCACATGGCATGTACTCTAAAATCAACCACATGTTTGACCATAATGTAATTTTCAATAAATTTAAAAAAATTATAAGGACCACACTTTTTGGAACGTAGTACAATAAAAATAAAAATTCACACCAAGAAGATCTATAAAAACCATACAATCACATGAAAATTGAGCAACTTACTCTGGAATGACTTTTCGATAAATAATGAAATTAAGTCAGAAGTCAAGAAATTCTTTTAAACCAATGAAAACAAAGATACAACACACCAGAACCTCATTCAGAAGCAGGTTGTTTAACAAAATCCCACATGAGTATTTCAGCAGATGCAGAAAAGACTTTCAATAAGATTCACTATCCTGTTATGTAAAGAATGCTTAACAAACTAGGCATTGAAAGAACATACTTCAAAATCATGAGTCATTTATGACAAACCCACATGCTCATGAGGTTGTGGAGAAAAGGGAACACTTGTGCACTGCTGATGGGAATGCAAATTAGTTCAGCCACTGTGGAAAGCCGATTGGAAATTTCTCAGAGAACACAGAACTACTGTTTGACTCAGCAAATTCATTATTGGATATATGCCCGAAAAATACAAATCATTCTACCATAAAAACACATGTACACCATGTTTATCATAGTATTATTCACAATAGCAAAGGCATAGAATCAACCTAGATGTCCATCAATGATGAAATGCATAATGAAAACCTGGTACATATACACAAAGGAATAATACACAGACAAAAAGTACTGACATTATGTTCTGTGTAGCAACATGAATGGACTCGGAGGCCATTATTCAAAGCAAAGTAATGCAGAAATAATAACTCAAATACCACATGTTCTCACTGATAAGTGGGAACTAAACATCAAGTACACATAGACACAAAGAAGGGAACAATAGACATTGGGCTTATTTGAGTGTGTAGGGTTGGGACCTATTGGGTACAATGCTCATTACCTGGGTGGCAAAATAAGCTATACATTAAACCCCTACAGAATGCAAATTACCTATGTAAATAATGTACAGATTATTACTATCAAACCTGAACTTGTACCCCCCCAACCTAAAATAAAAATTGGAAATGAAAAAGTAAAAAAAATAGAAACCCTGAAAAAAGACCCAACTATTTGGTATCTCCAAAGACTCACTTCATCTGTAAGTATACACATAGACTGAAAGTAAATGAAAAGCATATATTCCATGCAAATAAAAACCAAAAGAAATTAGAAGTAGCTATACTTATATAAAAATATTCTCCAAGGAAAAAAGTGTAAAAACAGACAAATAAGGGCATTATATAATGACGAAGTGGTCAGGACAAGAAAAGGATGTAACAATCACAAATATATTTGCACCCAATATTGTAGCACCTAAATATATAAAGCAAACATTAATAGATTTAAAGGAAAAGATAGCTACATATATAATAATAGGGGATTTCAACATCTCACTTTCAGAAGACGAGAAAACTTGCAGGTTTAAAATCAATGAAGAATGTTACATTTTAATTCCACTTAAGATCAAAGAGACCAATGGACATGTAGAGGAGATCTGATTCAACAACTTCAGAATTCACATGTTTCTCAACTGCCTATGGAACATTCTCCAGGATAACTTATATTCTGGGATGCAAAACAAGTCTTAACAAAGTTTTTAAAAATTGAAATTATACCAAATATTTTTTTCTAATTATAATGGGATAAAACTAGAAATTAGTCACAAGAGAAACATTGGAAACTGCATGAATACATGAAAATTAAAAGCAACATGCTCCATATTCAAAAATCAGTAGTATTTCTATATGCCAGTAGTAACATATCTGATAAAGAATTTTTAAAAATTCCACTTATAATAGCTACAAAAAATAAAATAACTATTAGTAAGTTTTTGTAAAAAGATTAAAGATCTTCACAATGAAAACTATAAAACACTGATGGAAGAAACTGAAGAAGACAGAGTAAATGGGAAAATATGAAATGTTTATAAATTGGAATAATTAATGTTGTTAATATGTTCATATTTCTTAAAGACACATAGAGAGTCGATGCAATTTCTGTCAAAATTCTGATACCAATCTTTACAGAAAAAGAAAAAAAGCCAATCCTGAAATGTATTTGGAACAAGAAAACACCTCAAATATCTAAAGCAATCTTGAGCAAAAAAAGAGCAATATGTACCATAAAGCTATAGTAACTGAAACAGCATGATATTGGCATTAAAACAGACATATAGAGCAATTAAGCAACATAGAGGGTCCAGAAACAGAACCATGCATTTACAGCTGGTCTTTCTTTCCCTCCCTCCCTCCCTTCCTTCCTTCCCTCTCTCTCTTTCTTTTTTCCTTCCTTCCTTCCTTCTTTCTCTCTCTTTCTTTCTTTCTTTCTCTCTTTCTTTTCTTTCCTCTCTCCTTCCTTCCTTCCTTCTTTTCTCTTTCTTTCTTTCTCCTTCCTTCCTCCCTTCCTTCCTTCCTCCCTTCCTTCCTTCTTTCTTTTTTCCATCTTTCTTTCTTTCTCTCTTTCTTTCTTTCTTTTTCTTTCTTTCCTTCCTTCCTTCTTTCCTTCCTTCCTTCCTTCTCTCTCTCCTTCCTTTCTTCCTTCCCTCCTTCCTTTTCTCTTTCTTTCTTTCTTTCTTTCTTTCTCTCTCTCTTTCTTTCTTTCTTTCTCCTTCCTTCCTTCCTTCTTTCCTTCCTTCCTATCTTCCTTCCTCCCTTTCTTCCTTTTTTCCATCTTTCTTTCTCTCTCTCTTTCCTTCCTTCCTTCCTTCCTTCCTTCCTTCCTTCCTTCCTTCCTTCCTTCCTTCCTTCCTTCTTCTTTCTCTCTCTCTCTCCTTCCTTCCTCCCTCCTTCCTTCTCTCTCTCTCTCTTTCTTTCTTTTATTTTTTTCTTTCTTTTCTCACAGATGCCAAGAACTCACAATGGAGAAAGGACAGTCTCTTCAATATATGGTGCTGTTAAAACTGAATATTCACACACAAAAGAGTGAAAGTAAATTCCTATCTCTGAATTGACACAAAAAGATCAAAATGTGTTACAGATTTAAACATAAAACCTTAAGCCATGAAATTACTAGATGAAAAACACAAGGGAAACACTACATGACATAGGTCTGAACAAGGATTTTTTTAGACAGGACCTCAAAAGCACTTGCAGCAAAAGCAAAAACAACAAACAAAAACAAAAAACCCGCAGCAATAACAACAAACACTACAACAAACTAAAGAGCCTTTGCTTGCAAATGGACAAGACACTTGAACAGGTGAACAGACTTTCTTAAAAGGACACATACTAATAGCCAACAGTTACATTGTAGAAAGGATGAAATCCTGTCAGTGGCAACAACATATATGAACTGGAGGCATTTATCTTAAGTGAGACAAGTCAGACACAGAAAGATAAACACTGCATGTAGTTACTTATAAATGGCATATAATTGCTGTGCACACAGGGATGTAGAGTGTGGAATAATAGACAATAACGGTTTGAATGTGTGAGGAGGTGAGCAGGGAGTGCATAATGAGAGAATACTTGGTATATACAATATACAGCACTGCATTTGCTGTATCCTAGTGGTTTTGATAATTTGTATTACTATTATTCATTTTGAATGGTAATAGTAATTTTGAAAATTTTCATCTTGAGTTTATCGTTAATCCCCAAATCATTCAGGATCAGGTTGTTTAATTTCCTTATATTTCTATTGTTTTGAGAGTTCCTTTTGGAGTTGATTTTTAGTCTTACTCCACTGTGTAAATTTTTAGTACTCCACTGGGTTCCTTTTGAAGTTGGTTTTTAGTTTTACTCTACTTTTCAGAGAAGCTACTTTATATAATTTTGATTTTTAAAAAATTTATTGAGACTTATTTTGTGGCCTATCATATTATCTGTCTTAGAGAATGTTCTATGTGTTGATGAGAAGAATGTAGTTCTTGGGCAGACTATTTTGTAAATATCTGTTAGGTCCATTTGTTCTAGAGTACAGTTTAAGTCCTATGTTTCTTTGTTGACTTTCTGCCTTGATAATCTGTCTAGTGCTGTCAGTGCAGTGTTGAAGTCACCCACTATTATTGTGTTGCTGTCTATCTTTTTTTCATAGGTCAAATAGTCATTGTCTTATGAATGTGGTAGCACCAAAGTTAGGTGCATATATATTTAGGACTGTAATACCTTCTTGTTGAATTGAACCTTTTATCATTATATAATGACATCTGTGTTAGTTGGTTCTCACACTGCTGACAAAGACATACCTGAGACCTGGTAATTTATAAAGGAAAGAGGTTTAATGGATTCACAGCTCCACATGGCTGAAGAGGCCTCACAATAATGGCAGAAGATTAAGGAAAAGCAAAGAGACATCTTACAAGGCAGGAGGCATAGAAAGCTTATGCAGGGAACTCTCATTTATGAAACCATCAGATCTCATGAGACTTATTTACTACAATGCGAACAGTATGGGGAAACTGCCCCCAAGATTCAATTATCTCCACGTGACCCTACCCTTGACAGATGGGGATCATTACAATATTTGGGTGGTGACACAGTCAAACCATATCAACATCCTTTTGTCTTTTAAAATTGTTTTTGCTTAAAAGTCTATTTTATCTGATGTAAGAATAGCACCTCCTGCTTGCCTTTAGTTTCTATTTGTCTGGAATGTCTTTTCCACCCCTTTGGCTTGAGTCTGTAAGAATCTTTACTTGTTATGTGAGTCTCTAGAAGACAGCAGATATTTATAATTTGTAATTTTTTTTATTGATTCTGCCAATCTGTGTCTTCTAAGTGGTGTATTTAGACCATTTACATTAAACATTAATATTGAGATGTGAGATATAGTTCCAGTTATGCTGATTGTCACTTAGATACTTTATATTCTTTATTGTGTTGTTGTTTCATAGGTCCTATAGATTTTATGTTTTCAAGAGGCCCTATTCTAGTGTATATTGACATTTTGTTTTAAGATGTACAACTCCTTTTAGCATTTCTTGTAAGGCTGATCTAGTAGTGACAAATTCCCTCAGCATTTGCTTCTCTGAAAAAGACTTTATGTATCCTTCATTTATAAAACTTAGTTTTGCTGGATACAAAATTCTTGGCAGTCTTTCTTTTTAAAGAGACAAAAGGTGAATGTCAATGCTTCTTGTTTGTAAGGTTTCTGCTGAGAAAGTTAAAATTTTTAGTCATTAAATATCAATTTTAGTAATTATATAATTTTGATTGTTTTAGTGCCCCATTTTCTCATTCTACATTATTTCAGTTTGAGCAACAAGTTGTATGGTAGTACAATAGTATGATTACAACAAAACCCACCAATAACAGAAAGTTTAAAAGACCAAACTCACATATTTTAGAATGTTAAAAAAATGAGAGCCCCCTTTCTTACAAAATTGCACATATACATGTATACACAAGAAGAGGATATATAGATAGATGGATAAATAAATATATATGTCGATAGATGATAGACTGATAGATCAATAGGTAGATAGATAGAGATAACAACAATGGATATATGACATGAAGCATACTTTACTTTCCCATGGAAATATTAACCAACCTATTTAAACAGAGGCTCTATCCATTAAGTTTGGCTTATTTGTTTGCTTGTTTACTTATTGTGACTCAGGCTATTCTGTTGCAGATTCAACACCCTCTTTACTCTTGTATTTGGTGACCAATAAATATGTTTAGATCAAAGAGGAAATTTTAGTTTCTCTGAAGCTTCTATATGTGAAATGGCACTTCAGTTTGTTAGAAATATAACTCATGTAAAATTATCAATAAAGTATTAAATGAGGATGTAACAATTGATGATTTATAGGTGATAATCATGGATACACAGGAAAGAACAGAAAGTAAAATATCATAAATAACTCAATAGTTCCAGGGCATAAGTTTTGTGAGTCATTTTATATAATGCAGTAATCACTGATTGTGCTCATACCCCATAGATCATCAATTATTATTAATAGACAAAGTACAATATTTATCTAAATTTCAGTGTAGACTATGATTTCTCAAATATTTCCTATATCTCTATGATTGGACAATTTTTGGTATTGCACAGTTAGTGTTGCTATAGTCCTTCATAAGACAGTCAAGGAAAAATGTTCAAATGTGAACTGGTAGTATAGATTTGTCAGCAGATGAAGACAACAGAAGGTATATCTTTGCTCTTTTTTTCTCATTCAGCATTAACAGAGACTACATAGACCCCTACATTACTCTAGCAGGCTTACTGGAAATATTTTAAGCTTGGAATATGTTTTGAAGTAAAATTTTCTACATTGGAATTAATTTTTATATTTAAGTCCTCATGAAGGTTTTATATGCATTTTTTTGCTGTCTTTACATGTCATCTTTTTCTCTTAAATTCAATACATTTTAACATTTTATAAATCCCTGTTGTTGTTTTCCAGAAAAAAAATCTTTCAAAACTATTACCCCAATATCTGGAAATACACATTATAGTGGAAAAAGCTTTGGTAAGTAAAACTTTCCTTCTTGCCTTCCAGTCTTTTCCCTTCCTTCTTCTTACCCGTCCTTCCTCCATTGTCTCCCTATTTTCTCCCTCTCTCTTTTCCTCCCTTCCCCTCTGTCTTCCCTTTTTTTCTCCACACCTCTTTCATTCATTCCTTTCTTTTGTTCCCTCCCTCCCCCCTCGCTTCCTTCCTTCCTTCCTTCCTTCCTTCCTTCCTTCCATCTTTCTTTCTGTAAGTTAGTGAAAGTTTTGTTTTAATTTTGAAGACATAAAAATTTTATTTTATTTATTTATTTTTTAGATGGTGTTTCACCATGATGGCCAGGCTGATCTTGAACTCCTGACCTCAGGTGATCCACCACCTTGGCCTCCCAAAGTGCTAGAATTACAGGCATGAGCCACAGCGCCCGGCCAAAAATTTTCTTAATATTTTAAAATAAAGATATTTTATTTTAGGTGTCTTAGATAAATCGACAATTGTGATGAAGAACAGCCTAAATTAACCTAGAATGCTTTATACTATCTGCTTCCTCCACTCCAGCTCAGTCAGTATCTCTTTGACTTTAACACCTAATGACCCATCCTTTTATCCAACATTTTCAACTAAATCAGTTCTTTGCTTTCACATCATTTCAAAACCTTTATTCCTAACAGAAATTTCACTTCAATAATAGTAGTGTTTATGGTTTTTGTTTATTATTCTTAAAATATGTTTCAGCATAGTTTTTGAATAAATATACCTCTGGTTTTAAATATATATTTATTTTTAAAATTAGTACCATTATATATTTACTAAATGCAAAGCACCGACTAATCACTAGAAATTCTACTTTCAGGAATTCACATTTTGATGGAAAAGACAGATATGCAATCAAATAATTATGATGCACTGCATACATTATATATGAATATATGTAATACTTTTATATATATATATACACACACACATGCACAAAATTACAGGATGATATTGAGAAAGATGTAGGAATTGTCTCTTTTTTTTTTTTTTTTTTTGAGACAGAGTCTTTTGCTCTGTTGCCCAGGCTGGAGTGCATGGCATGATCTTGGCTCACTACAACCTCCATCGCCCAGGTTCACATGATTTTCTTGCCTCAGCCTCCCAAGTAGTTGGGATTACAAATGCACACCACCACACTTGGCTAATTTTTTGTATTTTTAGTAGAGATAGGGTTTTGCTATGTTGGCCAGGCTGGTCTTGAACTCCTGACCTAGTAATCCACCTGCCTCAGCCTCCCAAATTGCTAGGATTACAGGTGTGAGCCACAGTGAGACAGGAATTGTTAAGGAAAGACTTCATAGAATACATTTTTAGATGAATGGCTAGCATTTATCAGATAAATACAATACAATCAAATAGATACAAAAGTGTAAATTATAGATTATCTGTTCTATAGCATCTGCATTATTTTGTTAAATATAATATCTTCAAGATTTACTCCTGTTGTTCCCCATAACAGTAGTTTATTTCTTGTATACTAATGTGAAGAATACCATAATTTGGTGCTATTATGAGTAAAATTATTATAATCAATCTTGTTCATGTCTTTTGGTAGACATAATTTCTTTTGGTATCTGTCTATGAGCAGATCATGGGATTGTTGTGTTACCTTTAGACAATATTGGTAAACAGTTAAAAAGTTATTATAGTAATTTCCTGTGCTTTCAGCAATGTATGAAAGGTCCAGGGGTTCTATATCATTACAAACGATTAGAATTTATAAACTTTAAAAAGTCTCAACCATTCTAGTGGATATATAGTGATATCATATTGTGGTTTTTAGGTGCATTTAACACATGACTGAGGTTGAGCATATTTTCATACCATTGTTTACCATTTGGATATTTTTCAGAGTAAATGTATAAGTTTTTCCCCATTTTAATAGTTTTCTTACTATTTTGTGGGAATTCCTTACATATTCCAAATATGAGGCCTTTTTCAGATAGCTGTGTTTTCTACCAGTCTCTCTGTTATATTTATATTCATTTAATGATGTCTTTTGATAGACATACACACTGAACCACAGTTGAGTCCATTTTATGTTTTTTAACATAAATTTCGTTTTGTTTTCAATTTAAGAAATATTTTCTTATTCCAAGGACATAATTTTACTTCCATATTATTGTATGTTTTATTCTTTACCCTTTAAAATAAGTTTTACAGTATATTTCTAATTGAGAAATGTATATGCTGTGAGCAGGGAGTAAAGATTGTCTTTTTTCCATATAGACATCATTTGCTTCATCTCCACTTGTGAAAAATATCTCTTACTCCATTCAATTGTGTTAGCAATTTAAAAAATTATGTAGCAGAATTGTGTGTGACCTATTTCTTATGTTGCTGTTCACTTCCATTGCCCTATTTTTGTTTTATTGAATTAATAATTCACTAAGTTCATTACTATAGCTTTATTGTTATATAATTTATTTGACTTTTTCCTTTTACTAATCCTAATTATTGTTTTGACTATTCTGGGTCCCTTTTATTTAAACCCATTTTAGAATCACCCTCTAAATTTTACAAAAATTCTGTAATTTTGATTTTGGAGTTACATTGAATGGTTAGCTCACTTTGGAAAGAATTGTGATCTTAATAATATTGAGTCATTTGATCTCTGAATAAGGAGAGCCTCCTCACACATACACATCTTTACATTTTTTGTTAATTTCTTTCATCAGTGTTCTATAGTGTTCTTGAACATCTTTATTCATTTTATTGTTATACATTTGATGATTTTGTGATATTCTATTAAATGGTATTTTTAATTTAATATTTACGTATTTTTGCTCCGCTTTATAAAAACATAGCTGAGATTAATGTATTCATCTTATATCTTGTGATTTTTGCCTAATTTGCTGGTTAATTGTTGTGTTTCATTTTTTGTAGTTTTTTTATTATTCTATGTACACAATCATATTATTTGTGAATAATTACATTTTAATTTTTCTTTTTCAATTTTTATTCCCTTTTATCTATTTATGTATACATGTATTTATTATCTATTTATTTTACTTTTATTTCGTTTTATTCTTTTATTGTCCTAGCTTGACTCTGAAGTACAATGTTAAATAGACTGATGTGTATATTTCTAAATTTTTCCCTAACTTACAGATTAACCATTCTCTCTAATTTTCATGTTAGCTCTTAGTTTTTGGTAGGTGATCTTTATAATATTGAGAAGGTTCCTTTATATTCCCTATTTTCCAAGATTTTTATCACAGATAGCTGTTTTTCATCAATTTTCTTTTCTGCTCTTACATAGATGACCAGTGGGTATAGAGAGCCATACTTGTGTTTCTAAAATATACCATACTTGTTTATTACATTTTTGTCAATTTTTATAAATAACTGGATCTTTTATTTAATATTTTGATTTTGATTTTAGGGTTTATATTCATGAAATAATTATATGTTATATTCCTTTCTTATAGAAAGGAATCAAGATAATCCTAGCCTCATCAAATAAGTTAGTGAGTTTTCTTCTTCTTATAGTCTGTCCAAGAATTTAGGTATTATGAATATGACCCTTTCCACATATAGCTGGAAAATACTCTGAAACCCTGTAGACCTTAAGTTTTCTTTGAGGAAATATTTTAAAGTACACCTTAAATTTATTTGATATACATAGGAAAGTTTAGATTTTCTTTAAACTTGTTTTAGTTTCTTCAAGTTAGATTGTTATGATTTGAATGTATCCTTTTCATAATTCAGGTATTGAAACATAATGGCCAATGTTATGGCTTTAAGGCATGAGGCAATTATCAAATTTCTTAGAATGAATTTGTAATACATTCTTTTTAACTTTTAAAAATTGGTTAATTTGTAGCATCACCATTTCAAATGTTCACCAATGATATTGGTGGGATATTCCCCTTTGCTCTTTAGCTAAATTTTATTATTTTAAACTTATTATTCTGAAAGAACTTTAAACTTACATGAAAGTTAAGAAACAGTAAAATGTTCCCATATATTTTTCCATAACTTATCCTAAGTTAACATCTTACATAATCATAATATAGTAATCAAAACATAAAAGCTAATGTGTCTACATTATTATCAACTAAAAAAATTTTGACATTTTTCTCATAAATGCCTTTTTCCTAATTTAGTCCACAATTATAAGATCCTACATTCCATTGAGTTGACATGTCTCTTTTTTCTCCTCCAATCTGTGGCAGTACTATGTATTTGTCTTTCATGTACCTTGGCACTATTGGAGAATACGTGCCAGTTATTTCATAGAAATGTTTCTCAGATCAAAAAGACCCTTTCTTGTTAAGCTGTTGTTAGTGTTGCTTTCATAAAACAAAATGTCTGCCCTTTTCCTATATTCTGAATGATTTTTGTACAAATGCCTTTACTTGTTCTTTACATATTATTTAAATGTCTGTAACAATTAACTTTTCTTTTTCAGGGGTGGGGGGAGGGAGAGAGAGAGAGAGAGAGAGAGAGAGAGACAGGGCCTCACTGTGCACTGTGCTGTGCAGCCTGGAATGCAGTGACAAAATCATACCTCACTGCAATCTCAAACTCGTGGCCTAAACCAATCCTCCTGCCTCAGCCTTCTGAGTAGCTGGGACTACAGGCACACACCACAATGCCTGGATAATTCTTTTTTAGTTTTTATAGAGACGAAGTCTCACCATGTTGTCCAAACCTCAGTCTCCCAAAGTGCTGGGGTTATAGGCATGAGCCACTGCACCTGCCCAACAATTAACCCTTATAGTCCCTTCAACCTGATATTTCTTTTATGGGAAGGTTTGAAATGACAGAATCCACTTTAATAGTTACATGATTATATAGTCTTTGAACTTTACCTTTGACCATTTTGGCAAATGACATTTTAAATAATATTTTCAAATGTATTAAAATGTAGTAAGCTATTTCATACTTTATTATCACCATTTTAGATATCATAATCCTCTTTCATTCCTGATATTGACAATTCGCATCTCTCTATTTTTTTTAAAGTATATATATTTAAGATGTCTACATCAGGATGTTTTTATATACATAGTGTTACATTTTTGTGGTAAAAGTACCTAAAATCTACTCTCTTAGCAAATTTCCAGTATATAAAGCAATATTGTTGACTGTAGCTCTCGTGTTGTACATTAGGTCTCTAGACTTATTTATTCTACATAACCCAAACTTTGTATCCTATGAATGCCATTTCCACATTTCTCCCAACACGCTGACCTCTGCCTTTTGACAGCCACCTTTTCACTTTGTTTCTATGTATTTGAATATATTTGTTTTGTTTTGTTTAGATACCACATGTAAGTGAGGTCATGTAGTATTTTCTGTTCTGTATCTGGCTTATTTCACTTATCATAATGCCCTCCAGGTTCCCCCATTTGTCACAAATGACAGAATAACCATTTTGAAGGCTTAATAATATTTCTCTGTGTGTATAATATATATATATATATGTATATAGGGAATATATAATCCATAAATACTTAAGTCCCTTATATAAAATAGCTTAGAATTTGCTCAAGCCTACACACATTCTCCTATGTACTTTAAAACAACTCTAGATTATTTATAATACCTAATACAATGCCTAAACATCATTGCATTCACTTGGATTCAAAATGATACTTTCATGAAAAATAAAATTTATTTTTCAGTATGATTATATGGGATCTGAAATGATGACTGTAACACAAAAAATTGTCCAGGTTATTGGGCTTGTCAACACAGTAAGTTTTTACTTTTTCACATTTCCATTTATATGAAAGTTTATTTAATATAATTTGGATTCTATCTTGGCAAATTAACAACAACTACTTTTATTAGTTTAATACTCAAAATACTGGAACATTTTCTTCATTTTTTAACGTACTTTTTAAATGTAATAACTTGTTACTTTAAAAATGTGCCATAAATCTTACTTTTAGATGTTTACCCAGTTCAAATTGACTGTTATACTGTCTTCCTTGGAATTATGGTCAAATGAAAACCAGATTTCCACCAGTGGGGATGCTGATGCTATATTACAAAGATTTTTGGCATGGAAACGGGACTATCTTACCCTACGGCCCCATGACGTAGCATACTTACTTGTGTAAGCACAATGTTCTACATTAATAAAGATATCTGCATATATAATTATTTTAAATTGGTAACTTAGTGAATTTATTGTGTTCTTCACTTTTCCTTAAGCCCCTCTGAAAATGTTTAAAAATAAGTAGCCTTAGCCAGGTGCAGTGGTTCACGCCTGTAATCCCAGCAGTGGGAGGCCGAGTCGGGCGGATAACTAGAGGCTGGGAGTTCAAGACCACCGTGACCAAAATGAAGTAGTGAAACCCCTTCACTACTAAAAATACAAAAATTAGCCAGACGTGGTGGTGCATGCCTGTAATCCCAGCTACTCAGGAGGCTAAGGCAGGAGAATCACTTGAACCAGCCAGTTGGAGATTGTAGTGGGCCAAAATCATGTCATTGCACTCCAGCCTGGGCAATGAGAGCAAAACTCTGTCTCAAAAATAAAATAATAAAATAAAATAAAATAAAAAAGTAGCCTTTGCCGTGGAGGTGCTAGTGTACTTAAATATATAATAAAAAGTACAATAAATAGTTTTGTATTAGAATATTTTGGAGTATAATATTATTTTTAAAATCTGCATTCCATGAACTTCTTTCATTGACTTTACTACAGAAAACATGTAATCCTTAGTTTATGAATGATGTAAAAATGGAGACTATTCAGTTAAAATTATCTATGATAAGTTAATGCATTTCATGTCTACTTTTACTAGGAGTGATTTGGGTTTTTTTTTTTTTTTTTTTTTTTTTTTTTTTTTTTTTTTTTTTTTTTTTTTGAGACGGAGTTTCACTCATGTTACCCAGGCTGGAGTGCAATGGCGCGATCTCGGCTCACCGCAACCTCCGCCTCCCGGGTTCAGGCAATTCTCCTGCCTCAGCCTCCTGAGTAGCTGGGATTACAGGCACACACCACCATGCCCAGATAATTTTTTGTATTTTTAGTAGAGACGGGGTTTCACCATGTTGACCAGGATGGTCTCGATCTCTTGACCTCGTGATCCACCCGCCTCGGCCTCCCAAAGTGCTGGGATTACAGGCTTGAGCCACCGCGCCCGGCCGATTTGGGTTTTTTTTTTAATATTTAGTTTTTAAAAATGCTATCTTTAGGACAGTAAGATTACTTCTTCCACAAATTAAAAATTATTTTCTCTTTAACTTTTGGCAACCAAACAAAGCTGGATTTGAGCTAATGAAATTATATCCATTTTAAGAGTTACACAAGCGTTGGTATTAAAGTGAATTAATTCAAGTCAATGATTTTAGCATTTTGTGTAGCTTATTAGATATTATCTAGTTTGAAACTCTATATATTTGTGAAGTCATTTCTAAAATTTTATAAAAAGATTTAATTTAATAAGTCTATGAATTTTTTTGCATAACTATGTTAATTAAAAGACAATATTATCATAATGTAGTTACAGGAAACATCCTAAATATGTGGGAGCAACATTTCCTGGCACCATATGCAATAAAAGCTATGATGCAGGTATTGTTATGGTATGTAATTTTTATTCTTCTTTACACCACTATTTTTAAGCCTTATATGTTTTGTAAGTATTAATTTAAATAGTTAAATAGTGTATAACCACTTGATCTTTTTCTGTATGCATATGTGCATCATGATTTCATTGGGATAAAATTATTAGAATCTCAGAAAGTTTATTTATAAAGTTCGAACACAAAGAATATTATGTGAACAAACCTTAGTGTAACCACTCACCAACTGTTCATAATGGACACGAACATTTGCTTTAAATTTTTAAATAAATAAAACATTAGAGCAATGTTAAAGCCTCTTGCACATTTGCTCCAAGTTCAATAAATAGCAAAAATTATAAATTTGTTTTTGCAATTTTACATGTACTTTATGCTGTCTTAATAAATATATGTATGCATAAATAATATATATTGTTTTTAGATATTGAAAATTTGTATATTGATAAAAGTGTTTCCTGCATAATCTACAACCCCTAAATCCTCTTTCTCAATTAAAAAATTTCTTCTTTGTAACCATATAACTCCATGTTAATTTCTTTTTAAAGAGAAGTTTTACTGAAGTACAAAATATAGTATATAAAGAAAATTCCACAAGTCAAAGTATATAGCACAATTAACTTTTATCAAGTTTATACATAGGTGTAAATACCACAAAAATCAAGAAATAGCATGCTATCAACACTTCAGAAGGTACTTATGAATCATGCGTCCTCCCACCTACCACCCATACCAAAGGAAATTTAATTTTACTTCTTTTTGAAGTTTACGTAAGCAGAACACAGTGTGTATTCTTGTGTGCTCCATTTTGCTTAATATTATGATACCCCAGAAAACATGTAATCATTAGTTCATGAATGATGTAAAAATGGAGACTATTCAGTTAAAATTATCCATGATAAGTTAATATATTTCATGTCTACTTTTTACTAGGAGTGATTTGGTTTTTTAAAAAATACTTAGTTTTAAAAAATGCTTATCTTTAGGACTGGTAAGATTGCTTCTTTCACAAATTAAAAAATATTTTCTCTTTAACTTTTGGCAAGCAAACAAAGCTGGATTTGAGCTAATGAAATTATATCCATTTTAAGAGTTACACAAGGAAATTGCATTGATATTAAAGTGAATTAAAGTCAAAGATTTTAGTATTTTGTATAGTTATTAGATATTATCTAGTTTAAAACTTTATATATTTGCAAAGTCAGAATGTTATTAACACTTGAGAAGGTACTTATGAATCTACTTATATTTATATTTTTATGGGTAGGAATAGTTTGTTCATTCTTTTACCATTGGTAAAATATATGCCCATGAAGTTTTCTGACTATTGAAATATGAGTATTATCTATTGGCTTCCAATTATTGAAATTAGAATGTAACATCCTAATAGTGCATCATATCTATATTTTGACTCCTTCATTCCTCCTCTATAATTATATACCTTATTTGACTTGTGTCTTATTCGCTAATGAGCCAAGTAATGAAAGACTAAATTGCCTTGTGTGCCCTTTAGTTCTTACTAAATTTAATAATTGCATCATATTGATTCGTGCAACAATTTTTAATAAAATTATACATTGTTTCTAGTTTTCTCCTTGTTTCACAAGTTCCTCTTTCCTTTCCTGGAGACATTCTGCAGAAATTGTCTATTTTGTCAATCTACATTAGACCTGTTGCCTAGGTAGGGTTTGTGAATTTTCAATCTTGTTTCTTTTGTGTTATGGGTATCCCTCTTTTATATTTTGCTCATTTTTTTAGAAGTGAGCTCCTATACTTTATTGACAAGAAAGGTGGGAAGTAAATTGTGTGATAGAAAAAATTTTAAATTATTTTATTTTTTATTCCAACTTTTTTTTAAATTATATTTTAGGTTTTGGGGTACCTGTGAAGATCATGCAAGATTGTTGCATATGTACACACATGGCAGTGTGATTTGCTGCCTTCCTCCCCTTCACCTATATCTGGCATTTCTCCCCATGTTATCTCTCCCCACCTCCCCACCCCCCATCCCTCCCCCATTTCCCCCCAACAGACCCCAGTATGTAGAGCTCCCCTCCCTGTGTCCATGTGTTCTCATTGTTCAACACCCACCTATGAGTGAGAACATGTGGTGTTTGATTTTCTGCTCTTGTGTCAGTTTGC
>NW_016107320.1:14339499-14341340 GCF_001604975.1 Cebus imitator
GAAAAACCAGCTCCTGGATTTATTGATTTTTTGAAGGGTTTTTTGTGTCTCTATCTCCTTCAGTTCTGCTCTGATCTTAGTTATTTCTTGTCTTCTGCTAGGTTTTGAGTTTTTTTGATCTTGCTGCTCTAGCTCTTTCAATTTTGATGCTGGGGTTTCAATTTTAGATCTCTCCTTGCTTCTCATGTGGGCACTTATTGCTATATATTTTCCTCTAGAGACTGCTTTAAATGTGTCCCAGAGATTCTGGTATGTTGTGTCTTCATTCTCGTTGGTTTCTAAGAACATCCTTACTTCCGCCTTCATTTCATTGTTTATCCAGTCAACATTCAAGAGCCAGTTGTTCAGTTTCCATGAAGCTGTGCGGTTCTGGGTTAGTTTCTACATTCCGAGTTCTAACTCAATTGCACTGTGATCTGAGAGACTGTTTGTTATGATTTCCGTTCTTTTGCATTTGCTGAGGAGTGATTTATTTCCAATTATGTGGTCAATTTTAGAGTAGGTGTGATGTGGTGCTGAGAAGAATGTATATTCTGTGGATTTGGGGTGGAGACTTCTATAAATATTTATTAAGTTTACTGTTCCGGGTCTGAGTTCAAGTCCTGGATATCCTTGTTAATTTTCTGTCTCATTGATCTGTCTAATATTGACAATGTGATGTTAAAGCCTCGCACTATTATTGTGTGGGAGTCTAAGTCTCTTTGTAAGTCATTAAGAACTTGCCTTATGTATCTGGGTGCTCCTGTATTGGGTACGTATATATTTAAAATCGTTAGCTCTTCTTGTTGCATTGATCCTTTTACCATTATGTAATGTCCTTCTTTGTCTCTTTTGATCTTTGTTGCTTTAAAGTCTATTTTATCAGAGATGAGAATTGCAACTCCTGATTTTTTTTTTCTCTCCATTTACTTGGTAAATCTTCCTCCATCCCTTTAATTTGAGCATTTGTGTATCTTTGCATGTGAGATGGGTTTCCTGGGTAAAGCACACTGATGGGTTTTGGCTTTTTATCCAATTTGCCAGTCTGTGTCTTTTGACTGGGGCATTTAGTCCATTTACATTTAAGAATAATATTGTTGTGTATGAATTTGATACTGCCATTTTGATGCTAGCTGGCTGTTTTGTTTGTTGGTTGGTGCAGATTCTTGATTGTGTTGATGCTCTTTACCGTTTGGTATGTTTTTGGAGTGGCTGGTACTGGTTGTTCCTTTATATGTGTAGAGCCTCTTTCAGGAGCTCTTGTAAAGCAGGTCTGGTGGTGACGAAATCTCTGAGTACTTGTTTGTTCGCAAAGGATTTTATTTTTCTTTCACTTATGAAGCTTAGTTTGGCTGGATAGGAGATTCGGGGTTGAAAGTTCTTTTCTTTAAGGATATTGAATATTGGCCCCCACTCTCTTTTGGCTAGTAGGGTTTCTGCTGAGAGATATGCTGTGAGCCTGATGGGCTTCCCTTTGTGGGTAACCCGACCTTTCTCTCTGGCTGCCCTTAGAATTTTCTCCTTCATTTCAACCCTGGTGAATCTGATGATTATGTGCCTTGGGGTTGCTCTGCTTAAGGCATATCTTTGTGGTGTTCTCTGTATTTCCTCGACTTGAATATTGGCCTGCCTTGCTAGGTTGGGGAAGTTTCCTGGATAATATATCCTGAAGAGTATTTTCCAGCTTGGATTTCATTCTCTTCATCACATTCAGGTACACCTATCAAACGTAGATTAGGTCTTTCCACATAGTCCCATATTTCTTGGAGACTTTGTTCATTCTTTTTTACCCTTTTTTCAGTATTCTTGCCTTCTCATTTTATTTCATTGAGTTGATCTTCGACCTCTGATATCCTTTCTTC
>NW_016107320.1:14342604-14408699 GCF_001604975.1 Cebus imitator
CCTGGCTCCCTGATTCAGAGTCTTTTTGTTGTTGTTGTTGAACGGTCTACTGTCTCCCAGTGTTCCAGTGGCCTGTTCAAAAAGTGCCGGGATCTCCTGTGCCGCGATTCACTGAGCCGGCTGCAACAGCAGGCACTGAGATTCTTGGTGGTTTTTTTGCCTAGGAATCTCCTGGCCTGGTTTGCTATTTCAGATGAATGGGCGACTCTGCCGTCTCATGGCTCCAATTGCCAGCTAAGAGGGCACCCGGACCAGTGTCTTTTTTACAGAGAACCGCCACGCCAGGGCGCAGGCAAAGCAGCCACGTGAGCCGAAACAGCCGCGCTGGCTGAAACAGCCAGGCTGGTGACCCGTGGGGCTCCTCCGCCTGGAAATCTCCTGGTCTGTGGGCAATAAAAATCCTTCTGGAAATGCGGCATCCACTCACCCTCTGCACTTTCAGTGGGAGCTGCAATCCTGATCTGTTCCTAGTCAGCCATCTTCCCCTAATCTCCCAACTTTTATTTATTTATTTTTTTGAGATGGAGTCTTGCTCTGATGCCAGGCTGGAGTACAATGGTGAGATCTCAACTCACTGTAACCTCTGCCTCCCAGGTTCAAGCGACTCCTCTGCCTCAGCCTCCTGAGTAGCTGGGACTACAGGCATGCACCACCACGCTCAGCTAATTTTTTGTGTTTTGGTAGAGATGGGGTTTCGCCATGTTGGTCAGGCTGGTCTGGATCTCCTGATCTAGTGATCCACCTGCCTCAATCCCCCAAAGTTCTGGGATTTCAGGCATGTGTCACCACACCTGGCCTTATTTCACCTTTTAAGTTCAGGGGTACATGTGCAGGATGTGCAGGTTTGTTACCTAGTTGAAAGTGTGCCATGCTGTTTAGCTGCACATATCATCCCATCTACTAGATATTAAGCCCAGCATCCTTTAGCTATTCTTCCTGATCCTTTCCCACCTTCCACTCTCCAACCTTCAACAGGCTCCAGTGTGTGTTGTCCCCCCATGTGTCTATGTGTTCTTATCATTCAGCTCCCACTTATAAGTGAGAATATGTGGTATTTGATTTTCCTTTCCTGCGTTAGTTTGCTGAGGATAATGTCTTCCATTTCCATCTGTATCCCTGCAAAGAACATAATCTCATTTCTTTTATGGCTGCATAGTATGCCATGATGTATATGTACCACATTTTCTTTATCCAGTCTATCCTGGATGGCCATTTAGGTTGATTCCATGTCTTTGCTATTGTGACTAGTGCTGCAATAAATATATGTGTGCATGTGTCTTTATTACATAATGATTTATATTCCTTCCGGTATATACTCAGTAATGGATTCATGAGTCAAATGGTATTTCTGCCTCTAGGTCTTTGAGGAATTGCCACCCTCTTCCAGAAAATTTGAACTAATTTACACTCATGTGAACAGTGTAAAAGTGTTTCTTTTTCTTTACAACCTTGCCAGCATTTGTTGTTTATTGACTTTTTAATAATAGCCATTCAAACTGATAAAAGACACTATCTCATTGTGGTTTTGACTTGCATTTCTCTAATGACCAGTGATGTTGAACTCTTTTTCATGTTTGTTGGCCACATATATGTCTTCCTATGAGAAGTGTCTGTTCATGTCCTTTGCCCACATTATAATGTTTTTTTTTTCTTGTAAATTTGTTTATGTTCCTTGTAGGTACTGGATAGGAGACCTTTGCCAGATGCATAGATTGTAAAAATTTTCTGCCATTCTGTAGGTTGTCTGTTTACTCTGTTGATCATTTCTTTTGCTATGCAAAAGTTCTTTGGTTTAATTAGATCCCATTTGTCAATTTTTGGTTTTGTTGCAATTGCTTTTGTCATCTTTCTCATGAAATCATTGCCAATGCCTATATCCTGAATGGTACTGCCTAGCTTGTGTTCCAGGGTTTTTTAGGTCTGAGTTTTACATTTACATCTTTAATACATCTTGAGTTAATTTTTCTATATGGTATAAGAAAGGGATCCTGTTTCATTCTTCTGCATATGGCTAGCCAGTTCTCCTAGCACCATTTGTTAAATAGGCAATCCTTTACTCATTTTCTTGTTTTTGTTAGATCAGATGGTTGTAGGTGTGTGGTCTTATTTCTGGGTTCTCTATGCTGTTCTAATGGTCTATGTGTCTGTTCTTATAACACTACCATGCTGTTTTAGTTACTGTAGCCTTATTATATGGTTTGTTGTACAGATTATTTCATCACTCAGGTATTAAGCCTAGTACCTATTAGTTATTCTTCCTGATCCTCTCCATCCTCTGATAGGCCTCAGTGTGTGTTGTTCCCTTCTATATGTCCATGCTTTCTTATCATTTAGCTCCCACTTGTAAGTGAGAACATGTGGTATTCGATTTTCTGTTCCTGTGTTAGTTTGCTAAGGATAATGGCCCCCAGCTCCATCCATGTCCCTGCAAAGGACATAATCTCCTTCTTTTTTTATGGCTGCATAGTATTTAGAATGATTTATATTCCTTTGGGTATATACCCAGTAATGAAATTGCTAGGTCTAATGGTATTCCTGTCTTTGGGTCTTTGAGGAAACACTGCACTATTTTCCACAATGGCTGAACTAATTTACACTCCTACCAACAGTGTATAAGTGTTTCTCTTTCTCCAAAACCTCACCAGCATCTATTATTTTTTGACTTTTTAATAATAGCCACTCTTACTGGTATAAGATGATATCTCATTGTGATTTTGATTTGCATTTCTCTAATGATCACGGATGTTGAGGTTTTTTTTTATTTTTTCTTTCGAAAATTGCCTGTTCATTTCCTTTGCCCAATATTTATGGAGTTATTGGTGTTTTTCTTCTAGTACATTTCTTTAAGTTTTCTATAGATTCTAGATATTAAGCCTTTGTCAGATGCATAGTTTACAAAATTTGTCTCCCATTCTGTAGATTTTTTGTTTACTCTATTAATAGTTTCCTGTGCTGTGCAGAAGCTCTTTAGTTTAATTAGATTCTATTTGTCAATTTTTGGTTTTGTTGCAGTTGCTGTGGCATCTTTATTATGAAATTTTTGCTCCTGCCTGTGTCCTGAATGGTACTGCCTAGCTTGTCTTCCAGGGTTTTTATAGTTTTGGGTTTTACATTTAAGTCTTTAATCCATCTTGAGTTAATTTTTGTATATGGTGTAAAGAGGGGGTCAAGTTTCATTCTTCTGCATATGGCTAGTTAGTTATCTCATTGCCATTTATTAAATAGATAATTCTTTCCTCTTTGCTTCTTTTTGCTGGGTGTGTTGAAGATGAGATATTTGTAGGTCTATGGTCTTATTTCTGGGGTCTCTATTCTGTTCCATTTGTCTAGGTGTCAGTTTTTCTATTAGTACCATGCTGTTTTGGTTACTGTAGCCCTGTAGTAGAGTTTGAAGTCAAGGAGCAAGAATGATGCCTTCAGCTTTGGTTTTGTTTTTATTTTTATCTTTTGTTTGTTTGATTTTTGCTTATGATTGCCTTGCTATTTATTCTCTTTTTTGGTTCCATATGAATTTTAAGATCATTTTCTCTAGTACTGTGAAGAATGTTAATGATAGTTTAATAGGAATAGTATTGAATTTATAAACTGCTTTGGGCAGCATGACCATTTAAAGAATATTGATTCTTTCCATGAACATAGGATGTTTTTCCATTTGTTTATATCATTTCTGATTTCTTTGAACAGTGGTTTGTGGTTCTTCTTGTAGAGATCTTTCACCTACCTAGTTAGCTGTATCCTAGGTATTTTCTTTTTTGTGTGACAATTGTGAATATGGGCCCACTTATGACTTGGCTCTTGGCTTGACTATTATTGGTGTATAGGAATGCTAGTGATTTTGGCATATTGATTTTGTATCCTAAAATTTTGCTGAAATTGTTTATCAGTTTAAGAAGCATTTGGAATGAGATCCTGGGGTTTCTAGATATAGGATCATGTTATCTGAAAACAGGGATTGCTTGACTTCCTCTTTAGATACCTTTTTTCACTTGCCTGATTGCCTTGCTAGAACCTTCAATAGTATTTTGAATAGGAGTGGAGAAAGAGCATCCTTATCTAGTGGTAGTTTTAAGGAGGTTTTCCTACTGTTTTCTCTTTTGCACTGTTCTAATGAGAACTTTGCTGTAATTCTACCTTTCTTCCTCACTATATAATGTATTTTCCCCATGCCTTGGGCACTTTTATGATATATTACATTGGGTTATGATATATTTGGGGGACTGTATTAGATTTCCAGGACTGCCATAACAAAACACCACAAACTAAGCACTTAATCAACAGAAATGTATTACTTCACAGTTCTGGATAAAATAGCATTCTGAAATCAAGACGAACAGAGTTGTTCCTCTTGAGGGCTATGAAAGATAATCCCTTCTCTGCCTTGCCCTAGCTTCTGCTGGTTTACTAGCAATCTTTGGCATTTCTTGTCTTATGGATACATTACCCCAATTTTTACCTTTCTGTTCACATGAAGTTCTTTCTGTGTCTCTGTCACTGTATCTAAATACCTTCTTTTAATAAGAACACCATTTATATTGAAAGTGCAAAACCGTATTTCCCTCTCTGATCAAGTATCAAAAGTCTAGCTTTTGGTTCTTATATATTGCCCCAAAACTTGATGATCAGCCTAGATATCATGCTTCATATTCTGTTTTGGCTTTAACTTCTTTCAAATTCTGACACTGTGACTTTTAACCATATTTATTACAGGGTAATAGGAAAGGATATTTATTAGTTTATTTTTCATATTGCTAAATCTCTGTTTTCAGTCACATATATACAAACATGTACACAATCTTGTTTTTCTTTTAGATATGCATTATATACATTTTCTATTTATAAATTTACATTTATATAGAAAAATTAGACATGTTCTCAGATTTTTGCTTGTAATGATTAACAGCTAAGAAACATATCATAATTTATTTATCAAAGATAGATAATATGAAAAATACTTCGAGTCCACACTGTTAGCAACCATTTCTTAATATCTTCTCACTTCAAATTTATTTTTTGTTTTCTTTTTGTCTTTGAGACAGGGTCTCACTCTGTGGCTAAGGATGGAGTACAGTGGTGCAATCATAGCTCACTGCAACCCCAGACTCCAGGGCTCAAGTCATCCTTGCCTTCTCATGAGTAGCTGGGACTGCAAGTGTGCATCACCTTGCTGGCTATTTTTAAGCTTTTTTTTGTAGAAACGGAGTCTCACTATATTGCCCAGGCTGGTCTTGAATTCCTGGCCTTAAGCAATCCTCCTGCCTTGGCTTCCCAAAATGTTGGGATTACAGGTCTAAGCCACTGCACCTGGCCCAAAGTTCTTTTGTGCGATTGTGTCTGTATCTCTGGCTTCTGTCCTATCATTTCTTCACTTTACTCATTATACAAAATCTTTGTTAGGTCCCCACTCAGGCCCCCTATACATACACATATTGTTGGGTCACTTCCCATACTTTATATCTCAGCCTAAATATCAATTCCACAAAGAACATTTTATAACTACCTTATTTAACAACCTTATTTTATACTCCTCCATAAAATTTTCTATTGGAGTACCTTATTTTCTTAAGAGCATGTGTAACAATCTATTTTTATATAGAAAGTTTATTGCAGATTACTGTTGTCTTTCTCCTTGTCTATAATATAAGCTATAGATGTGAACAAATTATTTTTCTTTCACACATGCCATTATATTCCTATCGTCTATCACAATGTCTGACACATGAGTACACTGAGTTGATATCTATTAATTGAATGAATTAATGAAGTGAAATAAATTTGTTTCATTGCATCAGAAATACCATGTGTTCAAAGCTACAGAATTTTAGCATGCAAAATTTAAAATCAGAGAATATCACAATTTGTTTCATGCTTTTTAATCAATTATGGCAGATAAATAAGTGGCATACCAAAATAATTTTTGTGAAGTATGCTCAACATAAGAAGTATTAAAATAGAAAATATGATAAGATCAAAAATATTTCAAGTTATTACTTGCTTTTGTTTTCACACATAATAGTTTTCTCCTTAATGTCCTTTATTTTAGTATCCAGATGCTATAGGTTTGGAGGGATTTTCTGTTATTATAGCTCAACTGCTTGGCCTTAATGTAGGATTAACATATGATGATGTCACTCAGTGTTCCTGTATGAGAGCTACATGCATCATGAATCGTGAAGCGGTGTAAGATGTTTTCTTAATTAATTTTACTTATATTTTTATAAGGCTGTTTCCAAAATGCAATAAAGTTTTTAAACTTCTATTTGCAATACCACATAAATGGCTAGAAAGGTATATCACACTTGAAGAGATATCACACAAAAATTCTGTATACTTAGGGATATATACTATAGATTGATCTATATCTATGCACACACATGCACACACACACACACACAGCCCCCACTGACACCACATTCATATTCTTTTTTGTCATGTCCAATTTTTAAGTAGCGGTTTCAAAACTTAATTGATTTGTACCTATCTTAAACAAAAATCTCATTTTGTAAGCAACACTTTTAATTTTCAGTTGAAAATTGTATGGTCCAAGTAGAAGATAATTTCTGAGTCCCTATTTATTTGTACACTAATTTTGTGTGAAGCGATTTCAGTGCCCAATATTTGTAGCTTTTTGCATGACAGTGCAAAAGTCTGGTGATACTTATTCATATTAAAACACAGTATTTTTAAATAGTAGTGAGAATTTGATTAAAAAACATTATTCTGTGTAATATTTCTCTTACTTTTTCATGTTTGTTCCACACCAAATGGCTGTTAATATAAGCTAAAGCATTTCTCTTTGCTCTTAAACTTCCAACTCTGAAACTTTAGCAGCTCTGCATTTATTTCCTTGGAGGCTTAGAGGACTACTCAGAACCTGTCATCTCAGATTTTGCTGTTTAAGTATTGCTGTCTCAGACACGACTGTCTAACATAGTAGTATAGTGCTCTCTAATACATAATTGTCTAATATGGTGCTGTCCAATAGAAATAAAATGTGAGTCACATATGTAATTTTTAATTTTCTAGAAGCTTTAACAATTAAAAGAATCCGATGAAATTAATTGTGGTAATATATTTTAATGATATAGTTTATGTAACCCAATAAATCCAAAATATTATCACTTTAACAAGTAACGAAAATAAAAATTGTGAATTGGTTATGTTATAGTCTAGCATGTATGTGTATTTGCATTGGGTATGGATTGTGAGACAAAGAACAGAGGCCAGGGTCACACCCGTGTTAGCCTTAGCAACTAAACGAATGCAGTATTCAGCAACTGAAGACAGACATGGTTGCGATAAGTAGTTCAATATCACATACTGTCTATTTGAAATATCTGTTTCATCTATTAGACTTTTCTCCTAGATACTGTAGTAGAAATATGCCTGTGAACATGTAAATAAAGATCTCCCCGAGACTTATGTTTTAGTATAAAGTTTGGGTAATATAAAGTTTTGAAAATAAAAATTAATGAAATTTATTTTTACATAATGCAAAAGTGCTATGTAGAAAAATATTGAAAGTAGGAGAATAAAGAGGGGACACAATTGAAAATAGTGCTGTCAAGACAGATCTCTCTGGGAAGTAACATTTGAGCAGATGTCCCCCTGAAATGAAGGAAGAAAGCTTGAACTAGACAACAGAAGAGCAACACACTGTGTAGAGGGAACAATCGATAGATTGTTAGATATAGAGATAGAGATATGTAAATACATAGATCTGTAGATACATAGATTTAACCACCATAACTTATTGCATTACTTTGATGGAAAAAATAGGTTTTCTTTTTAGAGCATGCTAAAGATAAGCAATATTGAAATTAAAAATTAATTATGGTTAGTTTAATCTCTGCTAAGGTATAGATACAGTGGTGGCTATCTTGTGATTTGCATGATTATGTTTGGAGTGTTGTTTGGATGTGGTTTTATTCACAAGGTGTATTTGCCTGAAGAATGTTATTTTATTTTAGGAGTGCCAGCGGTATAAAGATTTTTAGCAACTGCAGCATGCACGACTATAGATATTTTGTTTCAAAACTTGAGGTTAAATGCCTTCAGAAGTTTTCAAATTTGCAACCATTACATCAAAATCAACCAGTGTGTGGTAATGGGATTTTGGAATCCAATGAAGAATGTGACTGTGGTAATAAAGAGGTCAGTAACAAAAATTGAAACTTAAGCACAATTTGATGTCTCTGATAAAATGTAAAAAATGTTTGTCATGGTATATATAGAATGAAATATGCAATTATGCCATTAATTAATGACTAAAATATGATAATGAGGATGAGTTAAGATGTATGAATCATGTTTCCACCTGTCTCTCTCTCTCTCTATATATATATATATATATATATGTATATAATTTTTTAAATTTTACTTTAGGTTCTAGGGTACATGTGCAGATTATGCAGGATTATCGCATAGGTACATACGTGGCAATGCGGTTTGCTGCCTCCATCACCTACATTTCTCCCCATGCTATCCCTTCTGAACCTCCCCACCCTCCCACTATCCCTCCCCTGCCTCCCCAACAGACCCTAGTGTGTGATGCTCCCCTCCTTTTGTCCATGTGTTCTCACTGTTCAACACCCATCTATGAATGAGAACATACAGTGTTTGATTTTCTGTTCTTGTGTCAGTTTGCTGAGAATGATGGTTTCCAGATTCATCCATGTCCCTACAAAGGACACAAACTCATCGTTTTTGATGGCTGCATAGTATTATATGTTGTATATGTGCCACGTTTTCCTTGTCCGGTCTATCATCGATGGGCATTTGGGTTGATTCCAGGTCTTTGCTATTGTAAACAGTGCCACAATGAACATACGCGTGCCCGTGTCTTTATAATAGAGCAATTTATAATTTTTTGGATGTATACACAGTAATGGAATTGCTGGATCAAATGGAATTTCTATTTCTAGATCCTTGAGGAATCGCCACACTGTCTTCCACAATGGCTGAACTAATTTACACTCCCACCAACAGTGTAAAAGTATTCCTATTTCTCCACATCCTCTCCAGCATGTCTCCTGCTTTTGTAATGATTGCCATTCTAACTGGCATGAGATGTTATCTCAATGTAGTTTTGATCTGCATTTCTCTAATGACCAGTGATGAAGAGCATTGTTTCATATGTTTGTTGGCCTCATATATGTCTTCATTTGAAAAGTGTCTGTTCATATCCTTCGCTCACTTTTGAATGGATTTGTTTGTTTTTTTCTTGTAAATCTGTTCTAGGTCTTTGTAGATTCTATTGTTTTAAACCACTAAGTTTGTGGTAACTTTTAACAGCAGTAATAGGACACAAACAAAATTATACTGAGTAGTACGTAAGTTATTTACTCTGGTTTCTTAGTATACCACTGCTGAGATTTCCTTCTCAGAAACCTAAGTAAAAATAACATTGCATTAGGGAGTATTGAAAACAGAATAATGCTTCTGAAGAGTACCTTACATGCCCATCATCATTATAACCTGAACGTTGGTGGGCAGATGTTCTACTACAATTTTTCTTATTTGAATTGTGGAGAGGAGCACTTCATATATTCTCTAATCAACATTTTAAAATAATTTATTTTCAAAATTGAGAACAATATGAATAATAAATGTAAACAACACTTCACATTTCCAACTTGAGCTCTTGCTATAAAACATTTAAAATAGTTTTGGTGAATGAAAATATCTAAGTTAATATAGAAAGCCTCAGGGAAATTTGAGACAATTATAATCCTGATTCTTCAAGTTAAAGAATTGATTAGATTTTTCCATGAAAAATGGCCTAGAAATTCTCAATTTTCAAACATATTTTCTAAGGATCCCCTGATATTGAAATGACTAATTTTAAAAAGCAAATACTACAAATAGCAAGTATGTGTGTGACATATTATGAAAGAAAATCAAATTATAAACATTAAACTGTATAAAAGCAATAGCAACTACTAAAAATGTTAAAACTAAAAAGATGGACAAGATATTCAACTTAATATAACCAACGAAGTGTCTCTGAAATATATAAAACAAAATACATGGAATATGTACATATCCATAGCCTATAAGCCTTTAATATAGCTCTTTCAGGTTATCAAACAACTAATCAATTATCAGAAAATGTATAACAACAGTCACTAAAAAGCACAATGTAATAGCAAGGGAATTTTATAATGAATAAAAGAATATACATAATTTTCAAAATTCCATGGGTTATTTTAAAAATCAATCATGCATTAGATCATGCTGAAAATAGTTATTTAAAAAATCTCAAAATAAACATGTATTCCCACAATATAATAAACCTGAATATTAACCTAAAATACATTGTCTCTGAATATCCACATGTGAAGGAAAAGAAATGCTTAATTTTTAAAGACATTTAAACTGAGGGGAAGGGTAAATTCTTGAGCTTTTGTATGTGACTGAAGTTAATTTGTTATCAGTATAAAATAATTTATTGTAACTATAAGATGTCTTATTTAAGCCTTATGACAACCACAAAGCAAAAAACTATGGCAGGTGCCCAAATGAGAAAAAGATTAAAACTTAACACAAAAGAAAATCACCAAATCACAAGGATAAACAACAAGAGAGGAAGCAAAGAACAAAAAGATCTGCAAAACAACCAAAAATCAACTACAAAAATTGGCAGTAGTAAATTCTTGCCTATAAATAGTTACTTTGAATATAAATGGATTAGATTATTGAATAAGAAGACACAGAGTAACTGAATGGACATTTTTAAATGATTAAATTATATGCTTCATCCAGGAGATCAACTTTAGCTTTAAGGATCCACATAGGCTGAAAGTAAAGGAATGGAAGAATATATTTCATGCAAATAGTAACCAAAAAAGAAAGGGGCAGCTATGTTAACAACAGATAAATAGACTTCAAGTTGGAAACAGTCACAAGAGACAACAAAAGACATGACTTAATGAAAATGGTACAATTCATCAAGAATACATAACAATTATAAATGTACCCAATAATAAAGTACCTAAATATATCAGAAAAGTATTAATGGGCATGAAGGGAGAAATAGTTGGCCATACAATAATAGGAGAGGATTTTAATTATCCACTTTCAACAATGGACATGTCAATGAGACAGTAAATTAACAAGAAAGTAATGGAAGAGTTATTTTTAAAAGAATAATATGAACATTCTAGTCCTGTAATTAGGAAAATATAAAATAAGTATGAACAAAGTAATAATTTTAATAATAGCAAATGCAAACATTTATATTCTGTGAAATATTAATCCAATATTCTTCAAAAAGAGCTAACCTACCAGCCCTGAAGTTGCCATCTTTAGAAAGACCTGCTTGTAAGGTTGGCCTTCAGTTCAGGTCTGGGAACTTGAAGTTTTAAATGTTCCATAGTTGATAGTGTTGATTTGCTTTCCTAGACTATGATGTTGAACAATTTAATTTATGATGGACACCTGATTCCTTATCTAGAATTTTGGTAATTATGACTGATCATTTAAGTACATGATCAGGATGCTGGTATGACCATACTCAAAAATGCTGAGTCTTAAATGGGTTTCCCTAGGCAGAAGCATTATATGCAATATTGCCTTTTTGCTAATAGAGAAGGGAGCATGCTCATTATGCTTTCTCTTAAACTGGGTTGATGAAATTTGTGTAAGGAATTTTGCAGACTTTATATGATATGTATTTTCCCCTTACTAATCTAGGTGTGTATTCTTGCTCTGCTGTTGTAATAAATCTTATACGCGAATCAAACTGTCTTCTAAGTCCTATAAACCTTTCTGGCTAATCATCATTCTCTGTGTGGTATTGGGGACCCTGGAAATATTGATGAATTAACTTTGGCATAGTTATTATGTAAAGCTAAAGAAACATGTAAGGGACATTTGGGAATGATAAAGAGAACATTAAAATATGAAGCATATTTAAGATATTAATACATTCTAATGTCTTCATAATATTGGTGATTTTATAATATAAATTTAAAGTATTAATTTATGAGAGTAGTCAGAAGTGTTACAATTATTGAAATATTAATAAATTACCAAAAATATATAACAAAGGTTTAAAGCATCTATGGAATATTTCTAATCTTGAGTAGTATTTGAGGGTTAAAAATTAACAAATTATTTTTATTCCTTTATCAAGGACAGTGTTGATTTTTTAGAGTGCACAATTGTGAATAATATAATGACTACCAGATTTAATTTATACTATGGCCTCAGCAGTTTTATCTGCTGGTGCATTTGCATGGTGAATGCAAATGCCAGCACAAAAGAAAAGTCAAATAACATCTAAGTATTATTAAGAAAAATGTTTTCACTTCATAGATCTACTGAAAATATTTTTGAGACTCCCTAAGACCTTTCAACTACGTTTGGAAAACTTCCCATTTAGACTAACTGATAGACAATAAAGACTCAATATTCAACTCATGACAGTAGTAAAGAAAAATTCAACAACACACACACACATGCACACAAAGTTTAACAAACATTGATGCAAATTTCTATAATATTAGCAAGTAAATCCAGAAGAATAATCAGAATAAAAATATCTTAACCAAGTTAAGTTTACTCTGAGGAACACAAACTAAGTAAATGTATCCATTAGAGGATTACACTAAACAATTTTTTAAAACAAATGTATTCTTATCACAACTGATAGAGAAAAAAACTAAATACCCTTTCCTTAAAAAAACATGCTTGGGAACAGAACTTATCCTCAATTTGGGGAAATTTTCTGCCAGAAAATTACCAAATTTTATACATAGTAGTGAGTCATTACAAGCATATCCACCATATTTGACAGTAAATAAGAATGACCATAATCATCACTGGAATGCATGAACTTAGAAAACATAGAAATGACTTTACTTACTGGAAAAAAAAAAAAGAAACATTTATTAACTGAACACAGAAATTTCTGCAAAATATAAAACAATCTTATGAAAATAATAAAACAAATGAGAATTCAGAATCAGGCTGAATATAAAAATGGGAGAGAAACTGAGACATGGGTCACCATCTGTGGAAGCCTGACCTGCAAACCCTGACTCAATGATAGATCAGTGAATGCACTCTCACACCATTATTAATGTTTCAATTGAACTAGGGATGGTGGTTGACTGCCTTCAGAAGGGAAAATGCAACCAGTCGACCCAGACCCTCTGTCTGTCCACACATTTATTCCCTTAAGATTTTACAACAGAGCTTCTAAGTTAACACACTTGTGGCTAATTAGCATGGTTAAAAGAGTGGTTATGTGACTGATAAAAGCTTTAGGTTCTGGGCCCAGAGTAAACACCATTAACAGGTAATTCCCCTTTGATTTCCCCCTGAGAGGGACATCCAGCACAATGTAAACATGAGTAAACAGAGTAGAGACAAAGGGATGTGGGGTAAACAGACTTAATTGGAAAAGCCTCATCCCTGTTTTCTCCCTAACTTAATGGATCAACTAGTTGCCTTTGGATTGCCCCAATAAAACCTTTTAGCATTCCAAAAGGTTTGAGACTATAATCTGTAACTTTCCCTAAATATGTTCTGTAATATTTTGCCAACCACCTTGAGTGAATAGCAGCAAGAAACAGTAATAGTATTGCCAAAAATGCAATAAATCATAAAATAAAAAGGTCAATTTACTACACTACTAAAATTAAAACTATGTAAAATAACAAGAAAAGTTAATAAACACTTTTTAAAATAAATATTTCAAATACTTCAAAGAGCTGGATGATACAACAAAACTGAGAAAAACAAAAAACTCAAAAGCTAGCAGAAGACAAGAAATAACTAACATCAGAGCAGAACTGAAGGAGACAGAGACACAAAACACCCTAAAAAAATCAACAAATCCAGGAGCTGGATTTTCAAGAGATCGACAAAATAGACCACTAATAAAAAAGAAAAGAGAGAAGAATCAAATAGATGCAATAAAAAATGATAATGGGGACATCACCACTGATTCCACAGAAATACAAACTACCATCAGGGATTACTACAAACAACTGAATGCATACAAACCAGTAAATCTGGAAGAATTCCTTGACACTTGTGCTCTTCCAAGACTAAACCAGGAAGAAGTTGAAACCATGAATAGACCAATAACAAGGGCTGAATTTGAGGCAGCAATTATTAGTCTACCAACAAAAAGAAGTCAAGGTTCAGACAGATTTGCAGCCAAATTCTACCAGACATACAAAGAGGAGCTGTTACCACCTTCTGAAACTATTCCAAACAATAAAAAAGAGGGAATCCTCCACAACTCATAAAGAGATTAACATCATCCTGATACCAAAACCAGGCAGAGACTGAACTAAAAAAGAAAATTTCAGGCCAATATCCAGATGAACATCAACGCAAAAATCTTCAATAAAATATTGGCCACAGCAAATCAAAAAGCGTATTCATCACAATCAAGTAGGCTTCATTCTAGGGACCCAAGGATGGTTCAACATACACAAGTCTATATATGTAATCCATCACATAAACAGAACCAAACACAAAAACCACAGGATTATCTCAGTAGATGCTGACAAGGCCTTCAACAAAATTCAACGGCCCTTTATGCTAAAAACCCTCAATAAACTAGGCATTGATGAAACGTGTCACAAAATAATCAAAGCTGTTACAACAAACCAACAGCCAATATCATACTGAATGGGCAAAAGCTGAAAGCATTCCCTCTGAAATCTGACACAAGACAAGGATGCTTTCTCTCACCACTCCTATTCAATATAGTATCGGAAGTTATAGACAGAGCAATCAGGCAATAAAAATAAAGAGTATTCAATCAGGAAAAGAAGAATTCAAATTGTCTCTATTTTCAGAGGACATGACTGTACATTTAGAAGACCCCATCATCTTCTCTTCAAGGAGAACTACAAACCACTACTCAAGGAAATAAGAGAGGACACAAACAGATGAAAAAACTTTCCATGCTCATGGCTGGGAAGAATTAATATTGTGAAAATGGCCATACTGCCCAAAGTAATTTATAGATTCAACAGTATCCCCATCAAGCTACCAATGACTTTCTTCACAGAACTGGAAAAAACCACTTCAAAGTTTATATGGAACCAAAAGAGAGCCTGCATAGCCAAAACAATTCTAAGCAAAAAGAACAAAACTGGAGGCATCACACTACGTGACTTCAAACTATACTACAAGGCCACAGTGATCAAAACAGTATGGTACTGGTACCAAAACAGAGAACAGAACAGAGGCCTCAGAAGCAACACCACACATCTACAATCATCTGATCTTTGACAAACCAGGCAAAAACAAGCAATGGGGAAAGGATTCCCTGTTTAATAAATGGTGTTGGGAAAACTGACTAGCAATGTGCAAAAAGTAGAAACTGGGCCCCTTCCTGATGCCTTACACTAAAATTAACTCCAAATGGATTAAAGACTTAAACATAAGACCTAACACCATAAAAACCTTAGAAGAAAACCTAGGTAAAAACATTCAGGACATAGGCATAAGCAAGGACTTCATGGCTAAAACACCAAAAGCAATGGCAGCAAAAGCCAAAATTGACAAATGGGACCTAATAAAACTCCAGAACTTCAGTACAGCAAAAGAAACAATCAACAGAATGGGAAAAAATTTTTGCAATCTACCCAAAGAACTAAAACAGATTTACAAGAAAACAAATAAACAAACCCATTCAAAAGTGGGCAAAGGATATGAACAGACACTTTACAAAAGAAGACATCTAAGAGGCCAAACATGAAAAAATGCTCACCATCACTGGTCATTAGAGAAATGCAAAAATCAAACCCACATTGAGATACCATCTCACACCAGTTAGAATGGCGATCATTAAAAAATCAGGAGACAACAGACGCTGGAGAGGATGTGGAGAAGTAGGAACACTTTTACACCCTTGGTGGGAGTGTAAATTAGTTCAGCCATTGTGGAAGACAGCGTGGCAATTCCTCAAGGACCTAGAAATAGAAATACCATTCGACTCAGCAATCCCATTACTGGATATGTACCTAAACAATTATAAATCGTTCTATTATAAAGACACATGCACCTTTATATTCATCGAGGTGCTGTTTACAATAGTGAATACTTGGAACCAATCCAAACATCCATCAACAATAGACTGGACAAAGAAAATGTGGCCCATATACACCATGGAATACTATGCAGCCATAAAAATTGATGAGTTTGTGTCCTTCATAGGGACATGGATGAGTTTGGAAATCATCATTCTCAGCAAACTGACACAAGAACAGAAAATCAAACACCACATGTTCCATAGGCGTGTGTTGAACAATGAGAACACATGTCGACAGGGAAGGGAATATCACACACTGTGGTCAGTTGGGGGAGCTAAGGGAGGGACAGTGGGTGTGGGGAAGATGGGGAGGGATAATGTGGGGAGAAATACCAGATATAAGTGATTGAGGGGATGAAGGCAAGCAAACCACCTCGCCATGTATGTACCTATGCAGCAATCCTTCATGATCTGCACATGTACCCCAGAAATTAAAGTACAATTAAAAAATAAAAATAAAGAAGCTTTTCTTTTTTGAAAAGGGAATGCTTAATGTCAAACTACATGCAATTAAATCTCTATTAGGTCTCCATAAATACCTCCCTAAATTGAACTATTTTTCTACAAAAGCAGGTTCTAAATTTCATAGGGAAATAAAAACTAACCAAATACCCTTTAATAATTTGGAATAAGAACCACGTAAAAAATGCTGTGATTAATGAGATATGGTATTGGCAAAAGAATAAACAATAAGAACAATGAAAGAGATAGTCCATATTTTGATCATTATTGTATCAACTATACACAGAATACTGCCTGGCAAATATCACATGCTCAATAAATACTTGTTGATTGAATAAATGAAAGATACTGTAATTATCTTGATAGTAATATGTCATTTGTATCAGTGGGTAAGGAATGACTCTTCAGTATATTCAGAATACCCCAGATCTTATTATTATAACCATCCTACTGAAGTATTCCACGGTGCCTGGTGGTGTGTGTGCTTTGCTGCATCAAGCACTAAGCCTAATTTTTAACACTACAGATATGTTCTAGGTATTCTTTGTTGAAAGGGCATTGACACGTGTATTTTCATAAATATCCAACATTTTACACAAATGAAAGCTCTGTTTTGTGTATCCACTCACCCATACATGTGTGGATGCATGTACCTTATTTGTACCCGTGTTTGAATATATTATGATGGGTTATATTTGAACAAGTGTTCCACAGCATAGAGAGGAATACATTTTACAAAAAGTAAGACTGTCAGCCTTAAAATTAGCAAAAAAATATAAGAAAAAAAGTACTGATATTGTTTTAGACTCTTGGCATGGAGAAGGTCTTGATAATCAATACATAAAACTCAATAGTCCTAAAGAAACAAAAATATTACAAATTACTCAAATTGATAGGCACTTTTAACAGACCTATTATAGATGGCAAAGACATTGTAAACATAAAGAAAAAAGAAAAGACAACTGGATATCATATAAAATCTGTTTCTATTATCTAATGGGAAGAGGGAAAGCGATCACTCCTGCTATGCATTTCTCAAAATGTTATCTCTTCCCAACCTCCCCACCCCCCACTATCCTTCCACTACCCCCCCACCCCCCACAGCCCCAGTGTGCGATGCTCCCCTCCTTGTGCCCATGTGTTCTCATTGTCCAAGAGCCACCTATGAGTGAGAACACATGGTGTTTGGTTTTCTGTTCTTGTGTCAGTTTGTTGAGAATGATGGTTTCCAGGTTCATCCATGTCCCTGCAAAGTGCATGAACTCATCGTTTTTTATGGCTGCATAGTCTCCCACAATGGTTGTACTAATTGACACTCACACCGATAGTGTAAAGGTGTTCCTATTTCTCCACATCGTCTCCAGCATCTCTTGTCTCCTGATTTTTTTTTTTTTTCTGAGACAGAGTTTTGCTCTTGTTACCCAGGCTGGAGTGCAATGGTGTGATCTCAGCTCACCGCAACCTCCACCTCCTGGATTCAAGCAATTCTCCTGCCTCATTCTCCCAAGTAGGTGGGACTACAGGCATGTGCCACCATGCCCAGCTAATTTTTTGTATTTTTTTTAGTAGAGACGGGGTTTCACCATGTTGACCAGGATGGTCTCCAGCTCTTGACCTCATGATCCACCCACCTCAGCCTCCCAAAGTGCTGGGATTATAGGCATGAGCCATCATGCCTGGCCCGTCTCCTGATTTTTTAATGATCACCATTCTAACTGGCATGAGATGGTATCTCAATGTGGTTTTGATTTGCATTTCTTTAATGATCAGTGATGATGAACTTTTTTTTCTTATGTTTGTTGGCTGCATAAATGTCTTCTTTTGAAAAGTGTCTGTTCATATCCTTTGCCCACTTTTTGATGGAGTTATTTGTTTTTTTCTTGTAAATCTGCTTTAGTTCTTTGTAGATTCTGGATGTTAGCCCTTTGTCAGATGGGTAGCTTGCAAAAGTTTTTCCCAATTCTGTTGGTTGCTGGTAGACTCTAATGATTGCTTCTTTTGCTGTGCAGAAGCTCTAAAGTTTAATTAAATCTCATTTGTCTATTTTGGCTTTTGTTGCTATTGCTTTTAGTGTTTTACTTATGAAGTCCTTGCCTATACCTATGTCCTGAATGGTACTGCCTAGGTTTACTTCTAGGGTTTGTATGGTGTTAGGTCTTATGTTTCTATCTTTAATCCATCTGGAGTTAATTTTTGTACAAGGTAAATGAAGGGGTCCAGTTTCATCTTTCTGCACATGGCTAGCCAGTTTTCCTAACACCATTTATTAAACAGGGAATCCTTTCCTCATTGTTTGTTTTTGTCAGTTTTGACAAAGATAAGATAGTTGTAGATGTGTGGCATTATTTCCAAGGCCTCTGTTCTGTTCCATATTACTGTAACCTTGTAGTATAGTTTGATGTCAGGTAGTATGATGCCTCCAGCTTTGTTCTTTTGCTTAGAATTGGCTTGGCTATGCAGGCTCTTTTTTGGTTCCATATGAAGTTTAAGGTGTTTTTTTCCAGTTCTGTGAAGAAGGTCAATGCTAGCTTGATGGTGATAGCATTGAATCTATAAATTACTTTGGGAAGTATGGCCATTTTCATGATATTGATTCTTCCTAACCATTAGCATGGAATGTTTTCATTCTGTTTTTGTCCTCTCTTATTTCCTTGAGCAGTGGTTTGTAGTCCTCATTGAAGAGATACTTCACGTTTGTATTCCTAGGTATTTTATTCTCTTTGTAGCAATTGTGAATGGGAGTTCACTCATGATTTGGCTGTTTTTCTGTTATTGGTGTATAGGAATACTTGTGATTCTTGCACATTGATTTTGAATCTTGAGACTTTGCTGAAGTTGTTTATCAGCTTAAGAAGATTTTGGGCTGAGACCATGGGGTCTTTTAAATATACAATTATGTCATCTGCAAATAGAGAAAATTTGACTTCCTCCTTTCCTAATTAAATGCCTTTTCTTTTTCTTTTTCTTGCCTAATTGCTCTGGCTAGAACTTCAAATACTATGTTGCATGGTGGGAGAGGGCACACTTATCTTGTGCCAGTTTTCAAAGGGAATGCTTCCAGTTTTTGCCCATTCAGTATGATACTGGCTGTGGGTTTGTGGTAAATACCTTTAATTATTTTGAGATATGTTCCATTGATATCTAGTTTATTAAGAGTTTTTAGCATAAAGGGCTGTTGAATTTTGTTGAAGGCCTTCTCAGCATCTATTGAAATAATCGTGTGGTTTTTGTCTTTGGTTCTGTTTATGTGATAGATTACATTTATAGATTTGTGTATGTTGGACCAGCCTTGCATTCCCAGGATGAAGCTGACTTAATCGTGTTGGATAAACTTTTTGATGTGCTGTTGGATTCAGTTTGCCAGTATTTTATTGAAAATTTTTGTAGCAATGTTCATTATGGATATTGGCCTGAAGTTTTCTTTTTAGTTGTGTCTCTGCCAGGTTTTGGTATCAGGATAATGTTGGTCTCATAAAATGAGTTAGGGAGAATTCCCTCTTTTTGTATTGTTTGGAATAGTTTTGGAAGGAATGGTACCAGCTCCTCTTTGTAAATCTGATAGAATCAGCTGTGAACCCATCTGGACATGGACTTTTTTTGGTTGGTAGGCTATTAATTGCTGCCTCAACTTCAGACCTTGTTATTGGTCTACTCAGAGATTCAACTTCTTCCTGGTTTAATTTTGGGAGGGTGTAAGTATCCAGGAATTTATCAATTTCTTCTAGATTTGCTGGTTTATGTGCATAGAATCTAACTTTATTTACAATTGGAATCCTTAGTAAACAAATCACCCATGAAACTATTGAGAAACATTTGTTTATCCTAAAAACCACCTTTTTATTCCCCCAAGGATATATTTTGGTGTTGGTAACTTATGAGTTAATTATCAAATGTTTTATCTAATAGATATTGCTGAACAACTGATAGTTTAGATTATATTTCTGTAGTTCTTGCACTTGCATGTACCTGTGGCTATTCTTGAAATAGTAAAATAGGGTCTGGCATGGTGGATATCTCCTATAACCCTAGCACTTTGTGAGGCTGAGACAGGATGATTGCTTGAACTAAGGAGTTTGAGACCAGCCTGGGCAAGATAGTGACACCTGGTTTCTACAAGAAGAAAAAAAAAATCTGGGTATGATTGCTTGCACCTCTGGTCCCAGCTACTTAGGAGGATGAGGTGGGAAGATCACCTGGGTCTCAGAGGTTGAGGCTGCAGTGGGCCATGATCACACCACTGCATTGCAGCCTGGGGAACAGAGTNAAAAAAAAAAAAAAAAAAAAAAAAGGAAGAAACGAAGAAAAGAAAAAAGAAAAGAAATGGTAAAGTAGTAAACCTTCATTGGAATTATACAATTATATTGTATAATTACAAGCTTGAACACAACAGAATACTAAATTGAAATTGAGATTAAGAAACAAGAGTTCTTAAGTGGTTGACCTATAGTAATATTTCTTCCTGTAAAATTTTAGGAATGCCAGTTTAAGAAGTGCTGTGATTATAATACATGTAAACTGAAGGGCTCAGTAAAATGTGGTTCTGGACCATGTTGCACATCAAAGTGTGAGGTAAGTTATCAATATTTATTAAAAGGAAATTGAACTGTGGTAAGAGAAGTCTGTATTAACTGAATCAATGCACAATGAATAAAAAGAATATATAAGAAATTTAGTGAAATAAAATATAGAGTACATGAACATACACATGTTTAAAGGAAAATTGCTATAAAATATAAAAGTCGTCTCAGACAGGTACCCTTACAGTTACAGTTACTATCTGCATGGGTTCTATATATTGAATCACTCTATATGTGCAAACATGAATTAGGCACGTTAGCAAGATGCATTTGAGATTCATTCATGTTGTGGTGTATAATAGCAAATCATTCCTTTTTTAGTTGCTGAATAGTAGTGCAAATATTGTAAAGATATGTTACAGTTTGTTTTTATTTTTGTCTTATTCCCTAAACAATATAGTATAAATATTAACAGCATTTATATTATATTAGATAACATAAGTAGTATAGAGATAATAAAAATATATGAGAAGATGTACGTAAATTATAGCCAAATATTAGAAGATTTTATATAAAGGACTTGATTGTATTTTATATAAAGGACATGAATGTAATATCTGTAAGTTCTTGGAACAAAATGCCCATGGATTCTGAGTGATGACTCCATTCTTTAGTGTTAAACTCAAAAAGTTTACCATCTTCTAAATTATCAGATAAAGGGAAGAAAAAGGACGCATTGCTATATCCAAAAGGTTATTAACTATTAGATAAATTATAGTTTCAAATAAATCATGCATGATTTTGGAAAAACTGTAGCATTAATAGCAGACAAAATGTGCAGCATATAGAATGTGTAAATAACTCACACTTATTGATAACTGAAATGCAAATCATACACACATGATTGAAACAAACAGTATTTTTTGATATTGGAATGGTTACATAAATTATTATGTATTGTACAAGTGTTAATAAATATGGGCTAAATATTCATGCAGTAATATAATATTGTGTCCAAGACACACATGTGGATAAGAAAACAAGTTCCTTAATGCAAGATATTGTATTATTCCAATTCTAGTAAATCACCTTTATGTAAAAATGCTATGTATTCTTTTTGTTGAATTCAGCTATTAGTGTATAACATAATATACTAAAATTCTGTTAGCGAATATTCCCAAGTGTCAGAAGAAACATATTTAAGCTTACAACTAGCATCACAATTACGGGTAGGCAATGTCATCACTCCCCTCCCAAATTTCCCTGTGCCTCTTTCTACTCAATTCATGACTCCACCTGCAGCCGCTGGTAAGCACTGATCTGTTTTCTGAAGCTGTAATTTTGCTTTTGCAAAACTATCACATAAATTGAATCATACAGTATGTACAAATGTGAATTAGGCATCTTAGCATAATGTATTTGAGATTCATTCATGTTCTTAAGTTTATTAGTTGGTCGTTCCTTTATAGTGGCTGTATATTAATAGTATTGCAAGTATTGTAAGGATATTGCACAGTACCTTAATCCATTTTCCAGTTGAGAGCTGTTTTGGCTGTTTTCCACTTATGGCTAACATAAATAATATTCATAAGCATATTTGTGTACAAACATCGTGTTTTATTTCACTTAGCTCGATACCTAGGAGTGGGGTTGCTGGATCATATAGTAAATATGGAACTTTATGGGAAATTGAAAAATGACCTTTCAAACAACTATATTATCTTGAATTCCCACCAGACACGTATGAGACTTATAGTTGCTTTGTAAACTAAATGTAAACTCTAAAACTATAAAAATATGTTTTATTTTATCTTTGCTACTTGTTATTTATACCTTTTAAAAATTATTTAAATCATTAATACATACAAATTATTGATTATAAATTACTGATTAGCCACTGCTTTATAAATTATTAATCAGGCTAATTTCATATCTCATTTCATGTGTAGTGAACAATTCTAACAGAACATGAACATATACTATAAAAGCAAAATACATTGTTACTATTTTTGCTGTATATAGTCTAATCTTTTAGAGTAAATAAGAAAAAAGAATTTAAATTAATTAACGTCATTTGTTCCATTTCAGAGATCTATTTCCTTTTGCAGATTTCTGTTTATTATCATATTTCTTGTACCTGAAGACCTACCTTTACTATTTCTTGAAATGTATGTCCTCTGAAAATAAATTATCTCAGTTATTTTTTGTTTGTTTGAGACAGGGTCTGGCTCTGCTGCCCAGTCTGGAGTGCAGTGGCACTATCTCTGCTAGCTGCAAGCTCTACCTCCTGGACTCAAGCCATCCTCCCACCTTAGCCTCCTGAGTAGCTAAGACTACAGGCACAAATCACCATGCCTGCCTAATTTTTGTATTTTTTTTTTTTTTGGTAGAGATGGGATATTTCACCATGTTTCCCAGGCTGTTCTTGAACTCCTGAGCTCAAGGAATCTATGCACTTAGGCCTCCCAAAGTGCTGGGGTAACAGATATTAGCCACGGTGCCTGGTTCCTCGGTTATTTTTTGTCCAGGAAAGTCTTTATATTTCATTTGTTTTTGAGATATATATTTACAAGGTATGGAATTTTAAGTTACATAAGTTATTTAAATTTCATCACTTTTAAGTTGCCACTTCATTTATTTATTATGCTTCTTTGTTTCATTATTAAGCATTGTATTAGTCCATTTTCATGCTGCTGATAAAGGCATACCTGAGACTGGGCAATTTACAAAAGAAAGAGGTTTAATGGACTCACAATTCCTCGAGTCTGGGAAGGCCTCACAATCATAGCAGAAGGTGAAAGGCGTGTCTCATATGGCGGCAGACAAGAGAAGAGAGGTTGTCTGGGGAAACTTTTTTTTATGAAACCATCAGATCTTGTGAGACCTATTCACTACCATGAGAATAGCATCGGAAAGACCTGCACCCATGATTCACTTATCTCCTACTGGCCCGTCCCACCACATGTGGGAACTATGGGAATTGCAAGTCAAGATTAGATTTGGGTGGGGACACAGCCAAACCATATCAAGTATTAATTCCATTAAACTGGATTGGTGCGTGTGTGTGTACGTGTGTGTTTGCACATGTGTGTTATCAACATATATAGCAGGGCAACATTTCAACATGGTGAACTTCACTATGGATGGCAACTGATTAGGTCAGGCCACTGCAAAATTTTGACAATAACTATACGCCTCATCTGAGTGATGCAAGGAGGCCTTTACTCTCTCAGAGAATAATAAATATATAAAAATGAGGCCAGGCATGGTGGCTCAAGGTTGGGCATGGTGGCTCACACCTATAATCCCAGCACTTTGGGAAGCTGAGATGAGTGGATCACCTGAGGTCAGGAATTCGAGACCAGCCTGGCCAACAGGATGAAATCCCACCTCTACTAAAAGTACAAAAATTAGCCAGGCGTGGCAGCAAGCACCTATAATCTCAGCTACTTGGGAGGCTGAGGCAGGAGAATTGCTTGAGCTCTGGGATGGAAGTTGCAGTGAACAAAGATCATGCCGCTTCACTCTAGCCTGAGCAAAAATACACTGTTTACTATGTATTGTTCTAAGAACTTCTTCCATTAGGTCAACTCTATGAGAATTTGTTTTTTTAATCTAAGTTTACAAAAGTAAAACAGAAAGTCTGTGTTTCTCACTCATACAAATAAGATAGTAAAAGTCAGAGACAAGGACTGAAACAAGGAAGTTTGACTCCTGAGTCTCTCCAAGAACAAAAAGGTAGAGACAGTGTTCCTATAGATGCAAGGAACAGGTATGTTTACTCTGTTTAGTTTTTTCTAATGCTGTCTGAGTCAGCTTGTCTCAAAATGTAGAGCACAAAGGTGGTGAGCAGCTGCAAATTCACTCTCAAAAGGAATTCTTATGTGTCTTTGAAATAGTTTTCTCTGAGCTTCACAATGAATACTGTATATAATTTTATTTATTTATTTATTTTTGGCAAACTCATGAACTTGGGAACTCTGATGTTCCCTCAAATGTCAATAATTAAAAACATTTTACGTGATAAATCTTTTCACTAAGCAATTGAGAAAAGTGATTTACAGAACACAATTTTATTTTTTATTTTTCTCCCAGTTGTCAATGGCAGGCACTCCATGTAGAAAGAGTATTGATCCAGAGTGTGATTTTACAGAGTACTGCAATGGAACCTCTAGTAATTGTGTTCCTGACACTTACGCATTGAATGGCCATTTGTGCAAGTTGGGAACTGCGTATTGTTATAATGGACAATGTCAAACTACTGATAACCAGTGTGCCAAGATATTTGGAAAAGGTATTGCTCTTTCTTTCATATTTCTTTTACCTTAAAGTAGCATCTCTCTGTAGAGTACATTATATACCACACAACTCTAGAAGCAGAAGAACCTGAACCACAAGATTAATAAAAATTAAATTTTATTTAAAGAAGGCTAGTTTTTTAAGAGTTTCTGAGATTTTCCAAGAATAATACCACACATTATTTTTATTTTAGTTTGATTTTTGTTTTTGAAGTTTAGCCAACTGGGCCAAAATCCATGTCTACAGCTGATCATCTATGTAAAGATTAAAATAGTTAATCAGTAGATTATAAAATTTACATAATTTCCCATTACTCCCCACATTCATTATCTAATTTTAATGGCATGAAGCTTACAAGGCTCAGAGTGAATTTCATTTAAAAAATTGTATTTCCTAATTGAGGAATAACTGCTAAGATAATGGTGGTCCCAAGCCAACTGATCAAAATTCATTTTTATATTTTGTTTTTCAATCAGCTTTGAGAGTAATTCTAATAAGACTTGTGTATATATACTTGCTTTTCTAGTGAGCAATTATTCATAATATCCAAATATAATTTTGCATTTTTAGAGGAATTAAATATAAACACATCAAAATTACCCAGAGAAATGCATATAAATACAATTATTTTCTAGTTGAGTAAAGGCGGTATACCAAAGTTCAATTGTTTGCCCAGTGGTAAGCTCAGGAATATAATTTATACCAAATGACATGGTATATGATCATCTTGTCTTCCTAATTATTTGAGTAATAAACTTCAACCAAAATTCAACAAAAGCTGCAGAACTATGATTTCTTAAATCACAAGTCAGTACTATTTTCTGTGTGCTATGTTTCTAGAATGCTACTTTTTATGTGTGTTTTGTTTTTTAAATACTTATTTCTATTTGAATAATATTACTTGTTATTTTAACAGGGTTTAAAATATCTCTTAAAAGTAAAATTAAATAATAATTTCTGTAAGGTTCATTAAGGAGAGTCTATATTCTTTTATTCTTCAATTAAAAAAGCCTTCAACCTAGAATTGGTTTACTTGACACATGATATCTTTTTGAGTTCTGATTGCAAGAGGATGTTTAGGAAAATGTTGTGTATTTCTTTCTACATGTTCTGGGATCTCCACAAAACTAACATGAATGCATCAAAAATGTCATCTTCTGATGCATTGTTTTGTTCATTCGTTAATTCATTCATCTCCCATTTTCTCTTTGATTCATTTACTTAGCTTTTTACTTACAGGCATTTTTCTTTTGTTACCAAAAACCATAGGGCAAAAGTCGACCGCTTAAGGCAGTATATTATATAGGACATGTTAACTAACAAGTAGTTACATTAATTTTGTGTTCTTTTATTAAGTAAATTTTAACTTTTAAAGAAATGTTGAAATATAAGTAGATTTGCTCATTCAAAATTTTACACTGAGTGTCTATATGCAAATAGCCTACAATATTCAACCAGATGGACATTGTCACATGATTATTGTACTCATGAAGCTTACAACCAAGAGAAAAACACAGTAAAAGAAAAGAAATATAAAACCTATAGCTATGTTTCTTGCATTAAAAAAAATAAAAAATGCTAAAAGAAAATTAAGGTTTGGAGAACTACAAACCACTGCTCAAGGAAATAAGAGAGGACAAAAACAGATCAAAAACATTACATGCTCATGGTTAGGAAGAATCAATATCATGAAAATGGCCATACTGCCCAAAGTAATTTATAGATTCACTCCTAACCCCATCAAGCTACCATTGACGTTCTTCACAGAACTGGAAAAAACTACCTTAAACTTCATAGGGAACCAAAAAAGAGCCCGCACAGGCAAGACAATCCGAAGCAAAAGAACAAAGCTGGAGGCATCAAGCTACCTGTCTTGAAATTATACCACAAGGCTACAGTAATCAAATGATACTGGTACCAAAACAGAGATATAGGCCAATGGAAGAGAACAGAGGGCTCAGAATTAACACCACACACCTACAGCCATCTGATCTTTGTCAAAATTGACAAAAACAAGCAATGGGGAAAGGATTCCCTGTTTAATAAATGGTGTTGGGAAAACTGCTTAGCCATATGCAGAAAGCTGAAACTGGACCCCTTCCTTACACCTTATACAAAAGTTAACTCCAGATGAATTAAAGATTGAAATATAAGACCTAACACCATACAAACCCTAGAAGAAAACCTAGGCAATACCATTCAGGACATAGGCATAGGCAAGGACTTCATGACTAAAACACCAAAAGCAATGGCAACAAAAGCCAAAATAGACAAATGAGATTTAATTAAACTTAACAGCTTCTGCACAGCAAAAGAAACTATCATTAGAGTGAACTGGCAACCAACAGAAGGGGTAAAAATTTTTGCAATCCACCCATCTGACAAAGGGCTAATATCCAGAATCTACAAAGAACTTTAAAAAATTTACAAGAAAAAAACACCCCCATCAAAAGTGGGTGAAGGATATGAACAGACACTTTTCAAAGGAAGACATTTATGTGGCCAAGAAACATATGAAAAATGCTCATCATCATTGCTTATTAGAGAAATCCAAATCAAAACCACACTGAAATACCCTCATCTTTTAAAAAAGAGGTTAGAGAGAGATAAGGAGGGCTTAATTGAAAAGCTGAACCCTATCGAAGTTTGAATTCCTAATGAGGCATATTTTTCAGGATTAGGGTTCTATATGGGTGAAGAATGGGACCTACACTTGGGACAGAGACAAATGAAAACAGGACCATCCTAATTTTAAGCCTCTAGGCTTCTTTGGGTCTATTGAACCTATAGAATGGTCTAGTTCTGATTTTTCCTTTGTCTTCTTCATAACATGAAGTATATTTTCATCAGTATCTTCCCACTACCCTTCATGGCCACTAGCTGAAAATAGAGAAAAGACACAGATAATAGAGACAGGGATGTGATGGACTTTATAAAGCACTAAAGAAACTATAGCCCAAAAAAAGATTTGGTCCCAGCCAGTATTTACTGACAGAATCAGTGAAGTAAACACGGGACTGAATTCTGAGAGTGCTTGATCATGAGATTGAATGAAGGAACACAAGATGGGATAGGGGAGTATTTACTGTTTTGGAAACACTCTCCCAAAGAACAGCATTTAACATACTGGCATGGATACTAGAAGATTGTAAAATCTTTCTACTAGGATGGCTTCCAGTAGCCTGGAAAAAACATGATGACTCACCCTAAGTGAAGTTTAAATGACAGAATTGCCATAGCAGATAGTGGAGAAAAAAAGGAAAGGGCTCAGGGAAGTGGTAATACTGTAATCTGTGTACTGTGTATGTAAGGCCAAATGACTAGGCCAAACAGAAAAGCCCAAGGACATACGGAATGTGCTAGAGAAAGGGATACCATATTTACCATAAATTTCCCAAAGTTGGCCTCCTCTATAGGCCACAGCAGGGATGCCACTATAGTAGTACACTCACTGGTAGCAATGGATGTGATAATATCTTCAAAAATCAAGAGCAGATAGCAGTGCTTAACTACCAGAAGCCAGATGAATAGTGTTATTGTAATAAGCAGTAGACATACAGTAGTAGACATGGCTACCTTCCCTACCAAGTGTTAGGGAGAGAGTTTATACAACACAATTTTTCTGTATTCTATGAGAAGTCAATGAGGGTACTACTCAATTTGTTCCATTAAAGGAAATGTATAAAAATAGATGACCAGGAGATTGTGGAGAGTTGTCTCAGTAAATATCTCAATTTTATGTCCACATTCTGAATCTAAACCAATTTTCAGAACCAAAACTCATTGACTTAAGTGGTAGCAAGGGCCTTAGAAGAAAATCCCCATAACACCTTGGCAAATATACATGTTAACAGTTCCTCCAAGTGCATGATCTTTTCGAAATTAGAGTTTCCTTAGTCTGTTACTGATAAACATTTAATTTAGATTAAGAATGATAACTCAACTGTCACATTTGCATTTTAAGGTGCTCAAGGTGCTCCACTTGCCTGTTTTAAAGAAGTTAATTCTCTGAATGAAAGATCTGAAAACTGTGGTTTTAAAAATTCACAACCATTGCCTTGTGAACAGAAGTACGTATGTAGAAAATGATTGTTTCTTTGGATCATAAAAATTATGTATTTTTATCAAGAGACACTAAGGAGTAATGAACATTAAATTTTATAACATAACAATATTTTCAAATACCAATGCATATATTTTTTCTATACAATTCAGGATTTTCTATTTTTTTTAATATTATCCTAAAAATGAGATTGGACAATAAAGGCTAATACTTAGTAACAGAGAAAGAAAATGGTCATACACTGCCAGAAATCAGAACTGCTACTCTATATTGAGACTTCAAATGAGGTTTTGTATTAAGCCTATAAATAGCAACAATCTTAAAGCAAATCTCAGGCTTTGATTTTTAAGACATAGGATTGTTGAGAAGAAGAAAGTTTTTTATGCTTTTGTTGATTGTGTCCAAAACAGCAATATTTAAAGCATGGAATTATATATTAATAGCTAAATTCGGACAATTGGGATATAATGTTACTATAATCCATGTAATAAAGGGATTCATGAAATCCAATAATCTAATCAAAGAAGAGCCTACCCCGTAACGAATGTTTCCTTAATGTTATCTTCCTTAATTTCATTGAAAATTAAATAATCATAAACATTTATAACAGAGCCAGATTCAAAAAATTAGAGAATGGGAGTAACATTAAAATATTAGATACAATTAATTCAAGGAAAAGCAGAGATTTCTTTTAGTCTCGAAGACATAACCAAGGAAAAACATAAAATCCTTAGGTAAGCACCACACTCAGTATTGTTCAAAACAATATGGCTCCTTTATGAAGATGAGAAATGGATGAAGAAGGTATGCAGTAGGGTGGGACTAAAGTAGTATCCTCCATCACCCTTCTCCATACATGAAATTATCATGGGTTATATATGCTGTGGAGAGGATACAGAGCTTCCCGCTTGCCCCAACACAGAAGGATTAGTACATGGAAAGAAGAAAGATGGAATCACAAAGAAAGTACTGATGGGTGGGGATCTCAGGAGGAGACCCTGCATAATCAGCCACACCTGTTGGATATTAATACAGGGCACCAGGGGTCAGCAGTCTGAGTTATGCCACATTGGTCCTAACAAAGACAGAAGACAGTGACATGGCAGCCATATTAATCTCTCTCCCTGATGTTCAGAGGCACATCTGCTGCCTTTCTGATTATTCATGACAAAAAGATAAAGAAACTTGGAAGAAATTGTGAAAGTTAGCAAACATGACTCCTTTGGACTTTGTCTTATTTGATAATAGTACATGGATTTTCCTGAAATAAAATCATTAGATTAAACTATAATTGAATAGCATACATCATCTGATCTAAACAGACTGTGATTCCTTTTCAGAAAAGAAAAAATAGTTCTAAACATTTAACCATAAATGCAAATTTTTGGAAAATGGACTGGGGGGAAGAATCTGTACTCGGTAGCCAGACTAGAAGTATATGTACATACTATGCAAGTTTAGTTTAGAATACATTTATAGAAAGAGAGCAGAGCCCAAATCAAAAGAAATATCAAGACCTGGTAAAGTAGAAAAGTTATGCTGGAGGAGGGACAAGAGTGGAATGCAATTTAGGTTTCGGCTCTTAATCTCATTTTAATCTTTACTTCTTGATGTAATTAAGCTTATTCTTCTGACACTGAAAAAACCTCAAATGGTCTTTTAGGACAAATGGGTAAAATTCTCTAGGAGGAGACTTTTGATGAAATAATAATGACATGTTCAATAGACACATATCAATGGCTAAAAATGATTATTTTCATTGAGGATGGTATTTGATAATTAAACTTTAATAATTTCAAGTACAAAAAATGACATAGATTATCTTTCAGAGCAAAGTCTAGAAATACTGTTAGCCTCATAGAGAAGCTAGTATTTTACCCAATGATAGATTACAAATGGCAAAATAAAGTGTCTGTGGGATAAGATATAACCTTTGGTATGTTTGTGGCATGGAGGGGATGTAAAAGTTCTTAAATTTTTAACAGATAAGCTTAAATATACTGGAAATATCTGTATGTTGGGAGAAATTGTGGATCAAAATGATAAGTGTGTATACTGCCGAAATGTACTGTCTAGAGATCTGACAGGAATGATAGGCACAATTTATTGTGCAGAAAAAGAAATGCAATTAACCGCTCTCAGCAAATTTTGTGTAATAAGTGACCAGGATGGCCAAGCTATATCAAAGCAGGGCAAGTGATTAATTCTCCCAGAATGTGGTAAGATATGAATACTCTAAGACAAGGGGAACCTAGAGAACAAAATTGGTCTCTATAATAGGAAATGAAGTCATGTTTTCACATCTGAGTTAAGCACATACATTTCAATTTTGCTATTCAGACAGTTGTATTTAGTTGTAGTACACCATAGAATAATGTTTTAGTTTGGTGTTTTTCAGGTGTTATACTATCAATTAACAGTATTTATGTTACCATCTATGCATTATCTGCTTGGAACTTGTTATCATTAAGAGATAAACTGATAAGGAATTTTTTGTTTTTCATATCCAGCGATGTTCTCTGTGGAAAATTAGCTTGTGTTCAGCCACATAAAAATACTTATAAAAGTGACGTTCAAGCCACAGTTTATTCATACATTCAAGACCATGTATGTGTATCTATAGCCACTGGGACCTCCGTGAGATCAGATGGAACAGACAATGCCTATGTGGCTGATGGCACCATGTGTGGACCAGAAATGGTAACAAAATGTGATAATTTATATTCAGCTGTGTTAAATTATGTTAATTATCAGATGCTGCATTCCATAATGACTATCATAATTATGTTGAATGGATTTAAACCTTGTGCTGGCATTTATTTCCCATGTGATATTTAAATGATAATTAAAACAATCCTAAGTTATCCAATTACATTGCTTTTGGATTAAGATATTATCAGTCCTTATGTAAAAAAGTACATATGTGTTTTAAACACAAGATTTTATTAAGTGACATCTGGTAGCTTTAAATTATAAAATGTTAATACAAATTTTTCATTGTTCCTTGCTTCATAAAGATCATTAATTGAATTTACGTATTTCTTAAATTATTTGCTTTGTATCTGATCAAAATATAAGTATGTGAAAGGTTTGGAAGAACCAAACAAAAATCTATACTAGGAAACACTGCTATAGTGAGTATACAAGCTCATGTGTGAATACATGCATGAATATATATGAACACTTATAGCTATAGAGTCATAATATAAAAAGAGGACAAAAAGGCTTTGGGACTTGGTTAATCTTGCAATATAAAGGCACATGTTCCAGAAAACATGGCATAAACATAAAACAAAACCTAGAAATGGAGGATGAGTTAGTCAATTGTTATATCTCGGGTTAGCAACCCTAATTCCTTGAAAAACTTCTGTGTGGTGGTCTGCTCCTGAAACAACTCAGTGATCCAAGTTTCTGTCATTCATTCCCCTGTGTAATCCCTTTCCTTTGCCTGTGGGCTGCATCTAATGACTTGCTTGTAACAAATAAAACAGGGCAAACGCTTTGGAATGTCACTTACAAGATTAGAGGCTAGAGACAAGAAAGAAGGTGAGAAAAGACAGTGACTTCTGTTTTGCATGGACTCTCTCCCTTGCCTTCTCAAATTGCTTACTTTGCTGGCACAAGCTGCCATCATGGAAAATACCACAAGGAAAGCAATTGTGGGACAGTGAAAATCTGAGGCCCTCAGTTCAGTAGCCTGTGAGGGACTGAATTCTGCCAAAAACCACTTGAGCAAGCTATAAAGAGGAGCTTTGCAAATCAGACTAACACAAGCGACAACAGTCCCCGATAACTAATAACAGCTTGATTTCACCTTGTAACAGACTGTGAAGCAGAGAACCGAGATAAGATGTGCTTGAATTTCAGACTGACAGAAACTATGATATAATAAATATGTGTTGTTTAAGGTCATTGATTTTGATGATAATTTGTTATGCAGCAATAGATAGCTGATGCAGATTTGACACCTGGAAATATGGTGCTGCTATAACAAATACCTTAAAAAGTGGGAATGAGTATAGAACCAGGAAGTGGGTAGAGACCAGAAGAATGTTGAAGACCAAGATACAGAAAGCTCACATTGCCTGGGACAGACCTTAAGTACAACTCTGAACTTTGAGGGCCTGCCTGTTAAGGGCTCAAGTGGTAGATAGGAGTAAATTACTGAAAAATGGAGGAAGTAAGGTTCTTTCCATTTAGTGGCAGAGAGCTTAGCATATTGTCTTCTACAGTATGTGGAAAGTAGAATGTGTACGTAATAAACTTGGTGATCTAGCTTCTGATTCCTTCTAGCAGCTTATAATATAATATGAAATGAAAGAACTTCAGAGAACTGTTAAATAAAACATAACCATTGATGATTTAAATTCTTAGCCTCTCCAGACAAGAGTGAGACTGTAAAACATTAATTAGTTAAGAGTTCCAATAGATTAGTCAAGATCAACTCTTAACTAATGCTCTACAGTAAAAGACTCAGTGTTACTTAGTTATACAAAAGTCCTTCAAAGAAAGAAAGGTTGTGCCTCACATTTAAAAAAACAGGGCATCTAGAAACTTCAGAGCTTTGTCCTTCAGCCATCTCAGCAGAAGCCCAGGATAGAAAATGGTTCATTTCAAAAATATTTTTGAGCATGGCTTTTGTTTAATGTAACAAATCCCAAAGAGATTCATGGGAGGCCCACAGTTTTTGAGAAACTGCCCATAAAGAGAACACAAAATGAAAAGAGACTATAGAACCCCCAAAATTCTACTGAGAGGAGGCAGGCTGAGACAGTTGCTCAGAGGCAAACACATGCTACCTGTCCTGAAAAAGGAAGGAATACTTAGAGAGTCAAATAAGAACTGAGAAGGCAGAACTGAGAGCCGGAAGAGATTATTCACAGACCTTGAAACCCAATCAAGGAACTCCCAAGATATTTCAGAATTGCTAAGGACCAGTAATTCCTCTTTAGTGCCAATCCTGCCCCCTACCCTCTGCCAACACACAAACACACACACACACACTTTGAATTAAAATATCTATAGTTATTCTATGCCTTTATTACCATTATATATTGATGGGGTTAGGAACAGATTACTCTCTAGTGTCAAAGATCTATAAATGGAGCTATACTCAAGGAAGTATACCCATGAACTTAATCCATAGCTGGAGTTAACTCAGATGAAGAAATAGGCTTTGAACTGATGCTATAATGAAATGAGAGTGTTACAGAGCTTGACAATTAATGTGGTTTTTGTGTGTAAAATATACATAACATTAGAAGATGAACCGTGCTACTCAGCTTTTAAAATACTCTCCAATATTTTATCTTCTTCTCTTCAGTCCCTTTATAATACTCATTCCCTACCAACCATGTGAAGGATGGACATAGTGAATTGCTTCTAACAGAGTATGGAAAAAAATGGTGGAATAAAACTTGCAACATTAGGTTATAACAGGCAGTATTTTCCATTTTGTTCTCCTGCCCTTCTTTATTGCTTACTTGGATGAAACAAGCTGCCATGTTGAAGAGAAATACATGGGAAGAAACTGAATATGGCCTCCATCCAAAAGACCTTGAGAAAATGATAACCACGTGACAAATTGGAAAGTGTATTCATTTTAGTAAAACCTTCAGATGAAATTGGTTGGGGTTTTAGGACCAGACTATGCAAATATCTGAAGCAAAAGACCAAGCTATACCATTCCCAGAATTCATTGCTGGCAGAATTGAGCAATGAAACTGAGATAATGTGTGTATTGTTTCTTTTTCCTAAGATAAACTTCTAAGAGTGCAATTTCTGATTTGCAAGATAAGTATGTTTTTGGTTCTATGAGAAACTGATATAATCTTTGGTTGAGTGGCTATGCCATTTTTCATTTCCACCAGCAGTGTGTGAGTGAGCACATTTTCCACCTCCTCACCAGCATGGTATTATCACTACTTATTATTTACTAATTTTTGTATGTGCATAGTGATATTTGCATTCTTTAATGGTTAACTTTATTCAACATTTTTCCTTTATTCATATAATGAACTTATATGTCATCAGCGTATCCTCCTGTGTAAAGTATCTGATCATATCTTTAGCCTATTTTTAATCAGATTGTCTTTTTTAAAGTTCAATTTTATTGTTCTTTAAATATCCTAAATGCAAGATGGCAAATATTTTCTTCTACTCTGTACTTTGTTTTACTTATTTTTTTTGGTTGAATTGTATATTTAATTTTATTTGACATACAAAAACCACTTTGAAACAACAAGATGGGAGGATCACTTGAGCTCAGGAGCTCAAAACCTGCCTGGGAAACATAGCAAGACCTTGTCTCTAAAATAAATAATAATATTTTTAAAAATTAGCCAGTTGTGGTGGCACATACTTGTAATCCAAGCTACTTGGGAGGCTGAAGCAAGAGGATCTCTTGAGCTCAGAAGATTGAGGCTTTCACACCACTGCACTCCAGTCTCATCAAAAGGGCAAGACCCTGTTTCAAAATAAATAAATAAATAAACAATAAGTTGATGAGTTTAGAGATAATTATACAAATGATCACTACTTCCATATTGTAAGCTATTTATAACTTCCAAAAAGTTTTCCCAATCTTTTATTTATTTACCTACTTATTATTGTTACCTTTCTCATAGAAGCATTTAACATATGGCCTACCCCCTAGGAATTGTTTAAGTGTATAATACGTTATTGTTAACTATATAAACTGTGACATACAGTCAATCTCTAGGAATTACCTATCTCAGATAACCAAAATGTTTTAACTTTTGATTAATACCTCCCGATTTCTCCCTCCCCTCAGTCCCTAGTAACTACCATTCCACTCTCTGCTTCTGTAAGTTTTATTATTTAAGATTTATCATATAGGCAGTATCATGTAGCATTTGTTTTTCTGTGCTTGGCTTGTTTTGTTTAGCCTATTGTTCTCCAGGTTCATCCATGTTGTTGCAAGTGGCAGGAATTTCTTTTTTAAGGCTAAATAATATTCCATTGGATGTATATACCACATTTTCTTTATCCATTCATTTATTGATGGACATTTAGATTAGATTGCTTCCATGAATTAGCCATTGTGAAAAATTTTACATTGAAGAGGAGAGTGTGGACATCTCTTTGGAATCCTATTCCTTTGTCTGTTTACTCAGTAGTAGAATTGGTGGATCATATGGTATTTCTATTTTCAGATTTTGAGAAGCATATGTACTGCTTCCTATAGTGGCTATATGAATTTATATTCTCACCAACAGAGTACAAGTGTTCCTGTATTGGTTAATATTAGGTGTCATCCTAATTGGATCAAAAAATGCCTAGATTGTAGTAAGGTATTGTTTCTGAGTGTGTGTCTTTGAGGGTGTTGCCTGACGAGATTAACATTTGAGTCAGTGGACTGGGAGCGGAAGATCTACCCTCAATGTGGGTGACAGCCTGACTAGAACAAAGCAGAAGGAAGAAGGTAGGATAAGCTGGCTTGCTGAGTCTTATGGCCTTCATCTTTCTCCCATGCTGAATGCTTCCTTCCAACCTCTGCCCATTACCTAGTTCCAAAGTTGCTTTCACATTTTCAGGTAGCTTTATAGTAATGCCTCATTTCTCTGGTACCAATATTCTGTATTAGTCTATTCTCACATTGGTATAAAGAACTAACTGAGACTGGGTAATTTATGAAGAAAAGAGGTTTAATTGACTCACAGTTCCACAGCATGTACAGAAGGCCTGGCTAGGGAAGCCTCAGGAAACTTACAATCATGGTGAAAACCAAAGGGGAAGTAAGCACATCTCCGCATGGCTGAAGAAACAGAGATGGAGGTGGGAGGAGAGAAGAGAAGAGAGAGCTGAAAGAAAGGGGAAGTGCTACACACATTCAAACAACCAGATCTCATGAGAGCTCACTGTCACACTATCACAAGAATAGCAAGGGGTTAATATGCCCCCATGACTCAATCACCTCCCATCAGGTCCCTTCTCCAACACTGGGTATTACAATTCAACATGAAATTTGGGTGGGGACACAGAGCCAAATCATATCAGTTCCCTTTTCTCCACATCTTCTCCAACTCTTATTATCTTTAGTTTTTTTGTTAATAGCTATGCTTACAGGTATGAGGTGATATCTCACTGTGGTTTTAATTTGCATTTTTCTAATGATTGATTAGTGATTTTGAGTATTTTTTCTAACATCTATTTTTTTGATAAATTTCTATTTATATACTTTGCCCAATTTTTAATCAGACTGTTTTCTTATAAATATGTACCATTTGTATATATCAATTAATTGTATGTCAATTAATGTAATTCAGTTCATGTATACAATGTATAATGATCATACCTGGCTAATTAGCAAGCTCAACACCTCAAACTTTTAAAATACAAAAAGTAACTCATGTTAGCAAGAATGCAGAGAAAGGGTAACTCTTACATGCTGTTTGTGAGCATCCAAATTAGTACCGCTATTATGGAAAATAATATGATGTTTCTTCCAAAACTGAAAATAGAGCTACCATGTGATCCAGTAATCCTACTACTGGATGTTTATTCAAAGAAAAGGAAACAAATATGTTGAAGAGATAGTTACACTCATGTTTATTGCCACACTATTCACAATAACCCAACTATGGAATCAACCCTCATTAATGGATGAAAGGATTTAAAAAAATGTGGTACATACACACAACAGAATCATTATTTAGCAATAAACAAATGAATTCATGCTATTTGCAGAACATGGATGAACCTCGAGACCATTGGGTTAACTGAAATAAACCAAGCACAGAGAAATAAATACCATATATTCCTATTCATACATGGACGCTAAAAATCGTTTCTTTTAATTTTTAAGCAATGATTTGGAGTTTTTAATTGTACAATGCTTCTCCTTTGTTAATTTTATTTCTAAGTTTTTTATTGTATTTTTTCTTTTCTCTTACAATTTGGATATCTTTTTATATTTTGCTGAATTGCTCTGGCTAGAACATCTGATATTTGCTCAATATGAGGGACAAAAGTGGGTTGACATATGCAATGTATAATTTATAAATTGGTTTCATGCAGATTTGAGGAAATAAAAGGTAATTTTTATTCATGTTTAGTATTGTTATATTGTGAATGACTTAAACAGATTTCATGGTGACATTTTGAAATAAAAAAGAAGCTTACAAATCAGAAAAAAGTAGAAAAACATAAATGATGCAAAACACCACATATCCAGGTGATTATTCATGACTGTATTACCCATTTTGACATAATAAAAGTTTTACAAGAAATAAAAATAAAGTTAAATGTTTTTCTTGCCACATTATTCTGATGAATATTATGACAAAGATTCATGATAATTTATGAATTATATTTAAAACCTACACAAAATTAACACTGTTCCAATTTTTGAGAGGACAAATTATTAACATGTAATCAATTATTTATATCAAAATATTAGCATAATATAGAAAACTCATCTGATGAGTGTCTCAATCCAGTTGCAGCTATAAATATCAAAAACCAAAACTACATGTAATCCTTACAGAAACCATGTCAAGGTAAACACCTTCAGAGTTTTTGCTTGCAATTACTTTATTGTTTTGCTTTGTATATTAACATAAATATTAATATGATTATTATTATCTTAATCATATTAATAACCATATTAATATTACTAAAAAGTCTTTCAACTTAAGCATCATTTATGCATATATATCAAATTATTAATTTTTTTTCTTGTTTATATGACATTTGTGAATTGTAAAATTTTTGTTTTGTTTTAGTACTGTGTAAATAAAACCTGCAGAAAAGCTCTTTTAATGGGATATAACTGTAATGCCACTACAAAATGCAAAGGGAAAGGGGTAAGTCACTTTTGTATCTGAATTGCATGTTATTGTTGTAGGTAATTCAAAATAAACATCTATTTATAAGGATTGAGAGTCTAAGTTATTTTAACTTGCCTAGATCAAATATACTAATACAAAGAAAAATAACTTACCTAGTTTCAACACTATGTAACATATTAAGTGAATTGCATCAGATATATATTGAACTATAAGCACTCACAACTTAATTAGTAATATGTTTAAATAAAAACTTTTTTCCTTAAACACAAATAAATGCATTTTTACTTATATTATGAGCATACTGTTTTTCTCCCACATACGTTTACTAATTAAGGTATATGAGTATACAGTATTTTACAAAGTATATTTAAAAACGTGTTGATATGTCAGGGAATATTTTTATTGTTCTCGTGGAGAGATTTCCAATAGAAAATGCAACTTCATGAAAAAAGCTTTTTTATTTTTTCTGATTTGTCTATTTTAATCTGGTAATTTAAATTTGTTACTTTCATATTGCATTTCCATTTATTAAAATTTATAATGTTAGAGTTTTAAAAAATTATTTTCCTAAAATAATATCAGTACATGCTATAGTCAAATTATAAGAGTAACCTCAAATTCACCAGAATGTATCAATATTTAATTCTATAATTTCTAAATTATTTGGATTCAGAGAATATAAAATGCTACTACATTATCAGTAATTTGCTATCAGTTGTTGACAAAGAAAATAGTCACATTTTAATGTTTTGTGTTTTTTTTTCCTTTCTGTGATTATAATTTTGGCTTGAATTTTTTACTACCTCTGTTATATTTTAGTTCTTCAGCCTTATTTTTTTTTTATAATATCTCAACACAAAATTATACATTGTCAATTTTTGCTACCATGTTTCATTGGGCACACAATTGTTTTCTTAATATATTATTATTTACATTCAGTCATTGTTTTACGTCTACTTTTTAGATTTTTTTGATAAAACCTCTTACTATGAAATATTACATTCATAAAGGAAATACATAAGGTATAGCTTCCGTATTTATTTTAATTTATATATAAATGTGTTATATTTTGTAGTTAAAATGTTTAAAAAGAAAAACTACTTACAAACATAATTATAAGTTAATAGAAATCTTACTGAATCTAGGCAAATTTGCATAGACTCTAACGACATCTCAATAGACAGCATTATCATTTATCACTCTAGATCAATTTTATTAGCATGTAGGTGAAATGCCATTATTCATGAAATGTTGTTAATTATAATAGTGTTGTTCTCTTTTTATTAATGATATACTTTCATTGGTTGCCATAGACATTTATAATTTATTAGTCTGAAAACTAGTAATCTAAGCATCAATATCAAGAAGTTAAGAAAATAACAGAATATTAAATTTAGACTTTTATGCAAGTTGCCATATAAGTTGTGGATATTCTTGCCTTGTCCTTATTATGAAAGAAAAATTTCAAGACTTCACACTTTACTATGATATTTATAGAATATTTTTAATGACAATTTTCAATTTCAAATAATACTTTTATTTCTAGTCCAAGTGTTTTCTATTATGGATAAATGTTAAATTTTATCAAAGACTTTTCTGAGCATTTATTGACTTTATGATTTTCCTTTTTAATCTGTTAATGTACAAATATGTTTATTGATTGTTAAAATAGTAAACCAACTTTGATTTCCAGAATAAAACCAACCATGATCTGCCTTTTTTCCATTTTTGAGTATTTTATTTGATATTAATGTTTCTATCTCATGAATTTGATTGTTTTATATCTTGTACTTAATGTTTCTGATTTTGTATCAAGGTTATGCTATTTTGATGGTGCTTCTTCATGATATATTTTCTATAGTTGCTTTTAAAATATTAGCAGACATTTTTCAGATCAATGTTTGGTTTACATAAAAACAAGCATCAAGTACAGTGAACTACCATTTCTCTTTTCCCTCTCCCTCCCCGTTGGCGCTATTATAGTACATCTTTTGTTAGAGTGTTGCACTATGATTCCTGTGCTACTATTTATACATTATTATTAATTACAGTCTATAGTTTACATCGCATTTAACTCTTTTTGTGTGTTCTGTGAGTCCTAAAAATATACGGGTCTTAAAAAGTATATGGGTCTTAAAAATATGTTTCCATTATTACAGTATCATACACAATAGTTTCACTGTCCTAAGAATGCCCCGCGATCCACATATTTAGCTCTTCATCCCTTTCCATAAACTCCTAGAAGCCCATGATCTTTTTACTGTCTCTTAGTAATATTTGTTAAGAGTCCTCCATGTCTTTTCATGGCTTTATGGTTTATTTGCTTTTATCATTGAATAATATTCCACTGTACAGATGTATTACAGTGTGTTTGATCATTCATCTATTAAAGGACAATGTGGGTTTCTTTATTTTCGGTTCTGGGCAATTGTGAATAATGTTGCTATAAACATTCATTTACAGGTTTTGGTGTGGACTTAAGTTTTTAAATCAGTTGGGTAAATACCAAAGAACATAACTATTGAGTGATATAATAGCAGCATGTTTGTTTAGTTTTGAAGAAAATTATTCAATTGTCTTTCGAAGTGGGTGTGCCACTTTTCATTCTCGCCAACAATGAATGAAAGTTCTTGTTGCTTGGCATCCTCACCAGCATTTGGTGTTTTCAGCAATTGGTGTTTTAAGCATTCTAATTATTGTTTAGTGGCAATTCAATGTTGTTTTAATTTGCAGGTCTCTAATGTTTTAATTTGCAGGTCTCTATTGTTTAGTAGTAATTCAATGTTGTTTTCATTTGCAGGTCTCTAATGACATATGATGCTAAGCATCTTTTATTACTCTTATTTTAAATATGCATATCTTCTATGTTGAAGTGTCCTAATGTTTTGCCTGTTTTTTAAAAATAAATTCCCCATTATCCCCTTCCCCCAGCCCCTGGTAACCACTATTCTACTTGAGGTTTCTATGAATTGACTACTCTAGATACCTCATATAATTGGTGTTATACAATATTTTTCCTTGTGTCTAGCTTATTTCACTTAGAATGATATTTTAGAAGTTCATCCATGTTATATAATATAGCAAAATTGTATTATTTTTAAGCTGAAAAATATGTAATTTTATGTGTATGTCACATATTTTTCATCCATCATTTGTCAATGGATGTTTAATTTGCCTCTACCTTCTAGCTGTTGTAAATAATATTGCTATGAACATTGGTATACAAATACCTGTTCAAGTCCCTGTTTTCATTTCAGTCCTTCTGGGTATATACCCAGAAGAATTTCTGGAGCATATGATAATTCTATTTTCAATTTTTTTTTTTGGAAGTACCATATTCCTTGCCACAGTGCCGCCAACAATGAAAGCACAAGGGTTCCAATTTAGGGAGATAATGGTTGTATGTTGTAGCCCTTCACAACTCCATTTTCCAAACCCCACATTTCAAGAAAATGATAATAATTCTGCTGTTTGTCTACTAAAAATTGCCCTTACTACTGTCAATCTGGAGTTAACACTTCTAAATGTGCCCAACTGGAAAATGCCTCTTTGAAAAAGGGACAATCATTGGTTTGAAATTATCATTCCTTAAAGAGCTTTCCAGTTTCACTTGTTTTTTATAGTTTTTCAGCTTAGTTATTGCATGTTGAAGTATTCTAAAGTTTAATAATGTACATGATATTCATTCTAGGTTCCCAGAAGTTTCCAATATTTACTTAAGTTGCTAAAAAATTTATGAAGAAAGACTTCAATTTTATTGATTTATTTTTTATGTCTAATTATATCATGTGTTTTTTTTCTATTAATATCTTACTTCAGTGAATCATAGTAGTTAATTTCCTAAAACTGAATTATCTTTTAATTTCTAGGATAAATTCTCTTTAGTTTTGATTTATTATTTTTTAATATTACACAGTCAGATGTGTTAATATTATGTATGATATATAAGAATTTGTGTTCTTAAGTATACTGGTATGTAGAATTTTTGTGCTAATATGAGATGTTTTATGATCTTGATATAAAAAAATGCAATACTTATAAATCATAGTTATTTATCTAATAACTGGACCACATTTATACTGCCAATTGAATACAAGTATGCCACAAGATATTGAGTCTGATGGCCCACAGGTAATGAGATTAGACATAGAATAAATATTGTTGCAGTGAGAAGCCCATCCAAGGATCTTCAAGGAGTGACAAAGCAGAGCAGAATGTGATAATGGGAGCCTATGGCCTCATAGGCAGCATTGATGATAAGAAAAATCTTGAAATTTCTGATCTTTCCCAATGAGCTAAGGATATCTGAAGAAGTACACAACAACCTGTGCATTTTTCTCAGAAATTAATTGTATTATGTATGTGAACAAGAGAGACAGGAAGGTGACAGAGAAACATATTTTCTAAAAACTCAGAGAGTATAGGGTGTAAAACAATGTGAAATGGGGGACTGAATTGGCCAGAATATTCTTTCTGTGTGTGACTTTTTCCACTTTGATAACATTTAAATTACCTACGATGTGATTTTTCTAAAAGTGCTTGTGTATTCTAGAAATCAAAGAAATAGCATTGCTTGGAAAATGACATTGAAAATTGATTTTTAAAAAAATCACATAATCACAAGAAATTTTAACATTAAATTTATCAATAAATAACAAAGAATGCTGTTGAAGCTTAAAATAATTTTAATTATCACAAATTTTAAATGGATGTACAGTAATTTCATTTTATAATCACTTGTGTAAACAGTTTTCTCATTCAGGATTTTGCAGAGCTTATTATTAATATTTCTTAGTCGGGATGTGTGTGACAAAGTAAACACAAAATTTAATATGAGAACATTTACAAAGCAATTTTCTCAATGAAATTTTTTCTTATATGTAGAACTTTTAGGTAAATATAATAGTAAATATGTGTCCCAATATTTTGCAGTTTATCTTCTTATACAATTATGTAATCCAATGGATATTTACTAAAAATAAGTTATCCCATGCTCTTTTTATTTACCTAATTGGGATATTATAAACATTAATTTCTGAGTGTAATATGACATGAAAAATTTGGATTATAGAGTGATTTGGGACACTTTGTATATTTTATTTATATGATATTGAGAAGGTTAAGTGATGTAAATATATTTGCTTCCAAAATTTTTGCTCAAAACTAATAATTTGGACCTGCTGTTCATATAAGTTGTAGATAATTGATTATATTTTTAACTTTTTTCCCTACCAATTATTGACCCATATGAGTTAAAATTTATTCCAATGCAAGTGTGGTTTATTTATATTTTATATAAAAATCAGTCATTTTATCCATCTTTTAATTTTTTTCTAAAAATATACATATTTCTGATATAGCTTATTGTTCTTATTTTTGATATGCTCATTGTGATATATTTTTGCTTGTATTTGCTGATATACATATTGTTTTATTTCCTAATTTTCACTTATTAATACATTGTGATAATCTTTGCATTTTATTAATTAAGATGCTAGCTGCTGTTCCTTACATTATATGCTCCTTATTTCTTATATTTCACATTTAAACATTTTTTTTATTTTTAAATTAATTATGAATTAATTTTTAGCCTTTACTTTAAGTTCAAGGGCACATGTGCAAGGATGTGCAGGTTGGTAAACACGTGTCATGGGGATTTCTGATACAGAAGCCTAGTATTCATTAGTTATTTTTTCTGATCCACTTCCCTTCCCAATCTCTGCACTCAGGTGGGCCCCATTGTGTGTCATTCCCCTCTATGTGTCCATGTTTTGTCATCATTTAGCTCCCACTTATATGTGAGAATGAATAGTATTTGGTTTTCTGTTCCTGTGTTTGTTGGCCAAGGATAATGGCCTCCAGCTCCATCCATGTCCTGGCAAAGGACATGATCTCTTTCTTTTTTTAGGTGCATAGTATTCCATGGTGTGTATGTAGCACATTTTGTTTATTAAGTGTATCCTTGATGGGCACTTAGGTTGATTCCTTGTCTTTGCTATTGTGAATAGTGCTGCAATGTGCATATGCATGCATGTGTTTTTATAATCGCATGAGTTCTATTCCTTTGGATATATACCCAGAAATAGGATTGCTGGGTTGAATGGGATTTCTGTCTTTAGGTCTTTGAGGAATCGCCACACTATCTTCCACAACGGCTGAACTAAATAACACTCCCGCCAATAAGCATTTCTTTTTCTCTACAACCTCTCCAGTATCTGTTTTCTTCTTTTTACTTTTTAATAATAGCCATTCTGACTGGCATGAGATGGTATCTCATTGTGGTCTTTATTTTAATTTCTTTAGCAATCAGTGATGCCAGACTTTTTTTTTTTTTCATATGACTGTTGGCTGCATTTGTGTCTCTTTTTGAAAACTTTCTGTTCATATTATTTGTCTACTCTTTAATTTTTTTTTTTTTTTTTTAATTAATTTGCTTTTTTATTTTTTTTTTTTTTTTTTAAATTTGTTTAAGCTCCTTATCAAATCTGGATGTTAGACTTTTGTCAGAATCATAGTTTGTAAATATTTTCTCACATTCTATACGTTGTCTTTTTACTCTGTTGATAGCTTCTTTTGCTGTACAGAAGCTCTTTAATAATATCCCATTTGTCAATTTTTGCTTTGTTCCAACTGCTTTCAGCATCTGCGTCATGAAATCTTCATGAGTGCCTATGTCCTAAATGAGTTTGCCTAAGGTGTATTCCAAGGTTTTTATAGTTTTCGATTTTACTTTTATGTCTTTAGTCCATCTTAAGTTGATTTTTGTGTATGGCGTAAGGAAAGGGTTCAGTTTCAGTTTTCTGCATATGGCTAGCCGGTTATCTCAGCACCATTTATTGAATAGAGTATCGTTTTCCCATTGCTTGTTTTTGTTATGAGGTATGTTCCTTCAATACCCAGTTTACTGAGAGTTTTTAACATGAAGGGATGTTGAATTTCATCAGAAATCTTTTCTGAAGGAAATTGAGACACACCCAAAAACATTCAAAAGATTAACCAATCAAGGAGTTTATTTTTTGAAAAAAATTATAAGATAAATAGACTGCTAGCTATACTAACCAAGAAGAAAAAAGAGAAGATTCAAATACACACAATCAGAAATGATAAACGGGGTATTGCTAGTGACAACACAGAAATACAAATAACCATCAGAGAATATTATAAACACCTCTAGGCACATAAAGTAGAAAATCTAGAAAAAAATGGATAAATTCCTGGACACATACACTCTCCCAAGACTGAACCAAGAAGAAATTGAATCACTAAGCAGACCAATAACAAATTCTGAAATTGAAGCAGTAATAAATAGCCTACCAACCAGAAAAAAAAAAAGCCCAGAATTAGATAGATTCACAGTTGAATTCTATCTGAGGTGCAAAGAAGAGCTAATACCATTTTCACTGAAACTATCCCAAAAAGTTGAAAAGGAACTCATTCTATGAGGCAAGCATCATGCTGACACCAAAATATGGCAGAGATACAACAAAAAACAAAAATTTCAGGCCTATATCTTGCATGAATATTGATGTTAAAATCCTCAACAAAATACTGGCCAACCAAATTCAGCAGCACATCAAAAAAGCTTATCCACCACAATCAAATAGTCTTCATCCTTAGGATGCAAGGTTGGTTCAACATACGGAAATCAATAAATGTGATTCATCACATAAAAGAACTAAAGACAAAAAGTCATGATTATCTCAAAAGATGCAGAAAAAACTTTTGATAAAATTCAACATACTTTTTATTTTTTATAAGTCATTTTTGATTTTTTATCTTGCCATGACTTGCCCTAATACAAAGAAAATTCTATATTGTGACTTCTGTTTTGGCCCTAGGGACCCTAGTTACCTAGGAATTTAAACATTTGTTTCCTTTTCATTTGTCTATTTCTAGGCCAACCTTAAATAAAACTTATTTCTCCTTGCACATCCAATTAAGGAGTGACCATTTTTGCACTTGTACATACCCTTTGTCTTAAACCTCTAACATTTGGGTTTTTTTTTTGGCAATTTTGGACTTGAAGTTCCTGGTATTATAAGGGATTATATGCATTATGTTAATTCTGTTTTTTAAATTATGCTGCAGTTAAAAGTGTAATATATTTAAATTTGCTATCCTACGTCAAGTGTTCTATCATGTCCTTGTACTTTCATTGGAGGGGTAGGGTACTGGAATAACACCTTGTCAAAATATATAGAAAAATATACATGTGAGAAAAATGCATTCAGAGATCTTGATATCAAAATGTGAAAATGATGGTCTTCTACATAAATGACACTTTTTTTGTCTAAGAATTATCATATTTTGATTTACCTTCAAACTTTGAAACTCTGTTGTACTATATACTGTTGCTTTTAGTCTTATCAGGGAGGATCTGATGCTATATTTAGACTCTTTACGCTGTACAGAATATGATAAGACTACCTTTTGTGCATGTGTGTTCTTAGAGTTATTGCCAGCAAGTGTCTAAGGTTTGTTCTTCTCTGTTTTTTTTTCCTATTTGACAGCCAATTATGACATATTCTCCAAAATATCAAATTTTTCTTTATTTTTTTAAATTGTATTATTTATTTGGTATAGCTTTGCTCTTGTTGACCATTTCTTTTGAAGTTAGTAAAATAAAACAATGAGATCTTTTGTTGTATTCAGGTATTTAAATAAATGTAAATTAATTCAGAAGAGGATACAGTTGTGGCATAAGTTAAAAAGGATGCATAAGGCCAGATGCCCTGGATCACACCTGTAATCCTAGCAATTTTGGAAGCTGATGCAGGAGGATTACTTGAACCCAGGAGTTCAAGACCAGCCTGGGCAACAAAGCAAGACTCCCTTTCAAAAAAAAATGCATATATGATATTCTTATTCTAATTTAAATCCTTTATATTAAAATATTGTACACTAAATATTCAACAACAAAAACATGTACATATAAAATAGAACACTACTTCATGAATTCAGGGCTATAATTCAAACTCACTTTATTGAAATCTCTTTTGATATATAGAAAAGAGGTAATCAATTTCAATAAACTGTATAAACAACTTAGCAAAATGAGTATAAATGGACAGGACACAATAACTTTAGGAAAATTATAGGGAATACTCACACTATTGAACATTATGAGTCTATTTTTAAAAACGTGATATGAGAATAAGCTCATAGTATATTGTTATGAATATTATTTGGCAAAAATCTATTGATGTGTGTTTATTTGAGTTTGTGGATGTGGGTATATGTATTTATAAATTCATTTGATACATATGAATGAAACACAACATCTTTAGCAGTTGGAAATGGGACTTAATTAGTTACTGAGGAATTTGAGTTCTATACACTTTTATTGTTTGAATTTTGCAAAATATGTATTCGTTTAGTTTTAAAAATGAAAATTAATACTAATTGAAATATTAATACAAAAAGCATGAATAATATAGAAACATTGTCAAATATTAACTTTTAGCAATGCAAGCTCATCATAAAGTTCGAATTGATTGTTGATTTTTAATATTTGCTTTGCATGTATGTTACTTTATTTTGGAAAATATATTCACTTAAAAATGAAATGCACATCATTGACCAATAATGTCAAATATTAAAAAGGGGCTAGGATAAAGAATTAAAGTGACTGAGTCAGCTGATGTTTCTTTTATCACAGTATTTTGTATAGACATTGGAGTGCATGAATAGAAAATGTCCAAATGGGCTGGGCACAGTGGCTCATGTCTGTAATCTTAACACTTTGGGAGGCTGAGGTGGGCACCCTGAGGTCAGGAGTTTGAGACCAGCCTAGACAACATGGTGAAATGGCGTCTCTACTAAAAATAGAAAAATTAGCCAGGCGTGTGGGGTAATCTCAGCTACATAGGAGGCCAAGGCTGGAGAATCACTGGAACCTGGGAAGCAGAGGCTGTAGTGAGTGAGCCAAGATTGTGTCACTAAACTCCAGCCTAGGCCACAGGGTGAGACTCAGTCACAAAAAGAAAAAAAAAAAGAAATGAAAATGTCCAAATAGTGACAACAAATATTTCCAAATTACTAAATAAGAAAACAGTTATTTAAAAAACTTTAACCTCTATAAATATGAAGGCTTCAACTTTATTAAATCTTATTTTTTAAAGATGATTGAGGAAGACATTAAAAATAGTCAATGTACAGAGGCCAGAAATAAACTTTCATGTAGGTATTTTGCCATCTGGCCATCAGGCTGTCAAAATTTTTACTACTTTTTATAATCTAATTCTCATATTATATAGCCATAATAATCTTAAGAAAAAATAATTATTCTATGAAATGTAGGTATTTACATCAGATACAAAGACTAAGATGACTGACTCAAACTATTTCTGTATTTTTCTGTTTCAGATCTGTAATAATTTTGGTAATTGTCAATGCTTCCCTGGACATAGACCTCCAGATTGTAAATTCCAGATTGGTTCCCCAGGGGGTAGTATTGATGATGGAAAGTTTCAGAAATCTGGTAAGTGGAAATTTATTTTCCAAAGAAAAATAGAAGGTCGTTTTACGTAAAACAAATTGAAGAAATCTAAGTTATTCTGAATGGTGGCTTCATTTACATTGCAGTAGTCCCTTCTTATTTGTGGGGAATACATTCTAAAACCCACAGTGGATGCCTGAAACTGTAGATAGTGCCAGGCTCTAAACGTACTATGTTTTTTCCTACATATACATATCTATGATAAAGTTTAATTCCTCAATTAGGCACAGTAACAACAATAACTAACTGTCCTTCCACGTTTTATGCCCTGGCGCCTCCTTTGCACTTCCATTACTGTAAGTTCTATTGGTCATCTTTTTCCAGAAGACTGATTTCAATACCATTGATAACTTGCTTTGGATGATGTCATTTCTCCGTGATTAACATCAACTCTGCTGGAAATGTGGCAGCTGCTTTTTCACCAGCAGACACAGCCTGTCCAGTAATTTTTATATTTTTCAGTCCAAATCTATCCCTGAATCTATGTAACCATCTCTTACTTGCAATAAATGGCTTATGTATTTCAGGGAATTCCATGCTTAAGTATTTTTACAGGTTCAAATGTTTTCTGGTGCAACATGTTGCTGTTAATCAGAACACATTTTCTGTTTATGTCTTCTCATAAATTTAATGTCTTTTCTGTCTTAACTAAGCATTTATCATCCACTGTAGTCCTAACTTTTGTAGCTTTAGATGCATCAGCAAAATTAATACAGATTACTTTCTCATTCTTTACAATTTTACAGATTGAAGATTTGTTTTAACTACAGATCTTAGCAATGAATTTTTCTTATTGAGGAAAATATGTATGTATGTATATTTTGTAAATGTTGGTATTTGTAAATATACATATACGTTTGTTTAAATATTAAAATATTTGTAAATATACATATACATTTGTAAATATACATATACTTATTTTACTTACATATATTTGTAATATGCATGTATTAATATATTTTCCTCATTAAGTCAAGAGTATTCACCCTTTTCCTTAAGGAAAGAAATTTTGACTTCTCTTTGGCATATATAAATTGATGGCATCACTAATCTTGCCCTTTAAGATCATTATGAAGTAAAATAAGGGTGATTTGAACAAAGCACTGTAATGGCATAAAAATCAACCTGATAATTAAGATGAGTAAGTGACTAATGGCCAGGTAGCATATACGGCATGAATTTGTTGGACCTGGGAATGATTCAGGTCCTAGTGAGGCAGAAAGGAATGATGGAGGATTTAATCATGTCACCCAGAACAGCATGCAGTTTAAAACTTATGAATTGTTGGTTACTGGAATTTTTCATTTAATATTTTCAGACAGTGGTGGACCATGGTTGTTACTGTGCAACCAAAACTATAGATAAGGGGGAATGACTATGGTAATCTTACACAATATTAATCAGATATTTTTATCTGTACCATACAGTGTTTATTCTCTGTACCATACAGTGTTTACATACTCAATCAACTTTGGAAAAACATGGCAAAATATAAATGCATGTTTTTAAAGAAATAACAGTAAATCAATCACATTTTGAGTGATGGCAAACATATTTATACTTAACTTGTTTCTATAAATGAAGGCAATATTGAAGCAGGATATTTCCCTGACACCTTCATAGGACTTGTGTCAGGGGTGCCTCATTTATGCAACCTGCAGTTCTCAACTCCTTGCAGGAGGGAGTGTGTGAGTGAATGGGACGAGAACTGGAGTACATAAGCACTGGAACCAGCTGGCTGATTCAGTGCCAGCAGGGACAAAATCCACTCACTGGGACCTGATGTATTCCAACCTTGAAGGAGAGAGAGCACAGGTAGGAGCCAGGGGGAACACTTTGAGCATCGACAGAAGCAAACTTGGTGCGGGCCCTGCAGCAGCATCTGGAGGGATTCCAGTGACCCTTGAAGCTCCAGAGGGCATGTTGCCATGCTTCTTCAGTTCTACCATCTGCAGACAGCTTAGGTATGAACAGCTAAGTGGACCCGCTGCCTTTTCATGTGAGGTGGTTGCTCTCCACTAGCAAGGGCAAAGTGCCAGTGTGACAGCCTTTTGCATCCACACTCATGGCTCCTGAGCTCTTGTCTAGTGTCCAGTAAAAATGAAGTCATGTGAATGAATTGAAATATGGTAAATGTAGGGGATTTTATTGCTGATGAAAGTGGCTTTCAGTGGAAAGGGCAGCTGAAAGGGGGCCAAAGTGAGAAGATAATCTTCCCCTGAAGTCCAGCTGTCTCTGGCCAGATTCTTCTCTAAAGTTATGCCATCAAGCTTCCTTCTGAAGTCAAATCACTTCTCTTCAATGTCTAGCCACACTCTCTGATGTCCAGCTGCTTCTCCTCTCTGCCAGCTGAGTCTGGGGTCTTTATAGGCACAGGATGGTGGTGGGATGGTGATATGGGTGGTTTAGGAATAGGCAACATTCAACTGGGAAAAGTTCTCACTTTCGGCTGCAGCCTCAAGCTTATCAGCTTGAGAGTCGGCCTTAGTTAGGGCCTACTAACTTTTCTGCCTAGAATTTTTCTGCCCCTGTCCCTGTCAATATCATAAACTACTTATTGATTCAGCTGTTCATTCATTCATACATTTCCTCCACTAACATGTTATTGGGTTTCTGGTGAGGCAACAAAATCGAGATTCACATTTTATAAAGTCCACCCAAGCAGCAATGTGGGAAATGGGTTTGGTTATATGAGTCTTAAGGAATGCAAATTGCTGAGAAATCAGTAACCTTAACTTAAGGTCCCAAAGTAGACAATAAAAGGAAAAAAAAGTTGCTACATAGTTATCAATTTTTGTGAATAACAATGAATAAAGGCATGATGATCGATGTGTTTTATATATGGACAGTTATAAAAATTTGTATGAAATTATCAGAGGATGAACAGAGCATGAAGATAATGCATTTAAGTTTGGATATATGGAAGTTTAGTTATCTGTGGGAAAATTAATTTGACAATATCATTTGATAGTGGTATCATTAGGAGCACTGGGGAATAGTCATACTTAGTTTATAGGTTGTTTAGATAAAGTAACTCATGGGATGATACAATTGTGTAGAATGAGATGAGATAAAAACACTGGAGATAACTTCTGTAGGCAATAGTCTTTCAGAAACATCTCTGAGATTATTAATAATCTCTGAAAAAAAGAGATTAAAGTGAGCAGCCATAAGGATTTTCTTTTTTGGCTGTGACAGAATAATTCTAGAAAATTGTATGAAGTGTTTGTCAATGAGTAAACAATTCTGACATTTGAGAAAGGGGAAATAGATGAAATGAGTTGCATGTTTCTAAGACAACATAAATTTTTCTTGTACATGTTTAATGGGTGATTCAGATAAATATGAGAAAGAGAGAGTATACAGAAAAGACATTTGAAAAAATAACGACCCCCAATTTTCCCAATAAATTGAAGAAAGTCAGTACTTGCATCCAAGAAGCTAAGTGAACCTTAAACGTGTTAAATATAAATAAACTTTGTTCATGAAAACTACTTCTGTTTACATGGCTGCACGTTAACAACCTTTGTTGTTGAAAACTACTTCTGCTAACAGGCTTCTTTACCTTAGACTGATGTCTTACCTTAGACTAGCCTGACCTAACTTTATCAACATGGTAGTTCAACTAGGATGAAGCTGTATGTAAAAGCCATTAATTTTGCTGCTTCAGGGTGGGGTGAGAAGAAAAAGGGAATTATTAGATTTGTTGGAGTATTGTTGATTACATCGGCAATTATGTTGTCAGGAGAACATGGAGGACTAACTGCACTACTAGGCTGATAGGATAGGTACGCTGAGAACAAATGACAGACCAGGAAATAACTAGGAATTTAATAAGGAAATTCAAAACTACATGGATATATGGAGAAATTTAGAAAGGCAGATGCATGATTATTGAAAGATTCATGCTAGAAAATATCTAAGAAGATAATGAGCTGTCACCTGAGGCTAATTTCTAGGCTCAGTGAAAGTCTGGCTCAGTGTAAACAAGTGCTCAGTGCAGGACTCAGCCTGCGCCGAATAGAGGTTATTTTGTTTGTATCGTTTCCTTTGCTTTTTGTCTATGTACTTACTATTAGCGTTAAAATTTAGCCCCTGTTTTTCAAAAAATCCCTGTCAAAACATTACCTGAACAAAAGCTCTGGGAATCAGACCATAAAGCCAAAAGATACAGTCTTTACAAAAATACCCTGGTAAGACACTAAAAAAATATACTAATGAAGTCTTCAGAAGTCAAGAAACTGGCAAACCCTGAGTAGGGCAGACAGGGAGATAATCAAAGTTTCCTAGTTATAACAGTCAAATAGCTAATTTTCAACAATGAAAATCACAAGGCTTAAAAAGAAAAAGGAAAGCACGACCTATTCACAGGAACAAAATTAATTGACAGAAATTATCCCATAGAAGCCCAAATTTCAGACTTACAAAGGCTTTAAAATGTACTCAAACACCTAAAGGAAAACATGGGCAAAGAACTAAAGAAATCAAGAAAAACACGTATGGACAAAATGAGAATATCAGTAGACATAGAAATTATTAAATGTAACTGAATAAATTCTAGAGCTCAATAGTACAATAAGTAAAAGAATTCACTACAAGGGTTTAAAAGTGAATTTGAGCAGAGAGAAAAAAGAAACAGTAAACTTGTAGGCCGAACAATTGAAATGGTTGAATCTGAGGCCAGAAAGCAAAAGAATGGAGAGATTTCATTAGGGCCCAAGAGACCTGAAGACCACTATCAAGTGGAACAACATTCTCATTTTGTGAGTACCATACAGAGAGAGTAATGAAAGAAAGAAAGCGAAAAAGTATTTGAAGACATGATGACTTAAAACTTTCAAAATTTTATGAAAATTATAAATATACAAATCCAAGAAGCTTAATGAACTCCAAACAGGACAAAGTCAGGGCACTAAACACTGGGCCAAGCACACATACATAAAAATTTATAATGAATATAACATAAAGAGAAAATGAAATAATGTAAAATGGTCAATTAAAATCAGAGAAAGCCAATTAAAAAAAAAGCGCAAGATAAAAGATTTTTTTAAATGGCAACAAATAGAAAGGGCTAAAACAATAAAGCAATAGGTATTAATTCAAATATATCAACAATCACTTTCAATGTTAATATTCTAAATAAATCATTTAAAAGACATTTAGAGACTGTCATAGTGTATTAGAAAAAAATTAATAAACAAGACCACACTCTATGTTGTCTACAAGAAACACACATTAAATGTAAAGACACAGGTAAATTAAAAGTAAAGAGATGGGAGAAAGATATACCATGATAATACTAATTAATAGAAAGCTTGATAATCTGTAGTAATTTCAGATGAAGTCAACATCAAAGCAATCAAACATATAGAATAAAGAGGGATATTTTATAATAATATGGGGAGCAAGTCTTAAAGAAAACAAAATAGTGTGTGTGTGTGCGTGTGTGTGTGTGTATGTATCACCAGTGTCAAAACAAATGAGGCAAAATCTGAAAGAACTTCTAGGATAAATATAAAAATCCACCATTATAGTTGACTAATATAACTACTTTCTATTAGTAACTGACACAACAACATACAGAAAATCAGTAAGTATAGGAAGTCCTCAATATCGTCAAGTTCTTCAAAACTGACTTGAAATGAAACTATATACAATGAAATCATCTTTTTCTCATCAATGTTATAATGAAACGTTGTTGAAAAAAAAGATTTTTTCCTTGAGGACCTGCTCATATTGTTTCACTTAAAGTTACATTTTCCAAGAACTTGCAGACAAGGTTAGGTGAGGACTTACTGTATATAATTGACCTTAATACAATGATCAATCAACTTGATCCAGTTATATTTAAAAAATATTCCATGCAATAAGACCAGACTAACCATTATTCTCAAGACCACATAGAATATCCTTTATTGTAGATCAAATTCTCTGTCTTAGTGTACCTTAACAAGTCTAAAGCAACGAAATTCTACTCTGTATATTCTGAAACCAAAATGAAATTGAACTAGAAATCAGTAATAAAAAGAGAACCGTAAAGCCCTGAAATACTTGGAGATTAAATAACAAATTCACAAATAACACATGGGTTAAAATAGTCTCAAGAGAAAGTTTAAAATCATTTTGAACTGAATAAAAATGAAATACAACTTACCAAAATTTGTGGGATTCATCAAAAGCAAAACTTACAGAAAAAATTTATAGCATTGAATGCATGTATCATATCTAAAGTCAGAAATTGAAGCTTTCATCTTAGCAAACTAGGGAAAGAAAGTTAAACTAAATCCAAAGTAAACAAGGAAAACAGTACAATAAAAATCAATAAAATAGGAAAAAAAAATTAGCAAATCAATAAAGGAAAATCAATGAAAGACTGGTTATTTGAAAATGTCAATTATAGGCCGGGCGTGGTGGCTCACACTTATAATCCTAGCACTTTGGGAGGCCTAGGTGGGTGGATCACCTGAGATCAGGCATTCAAGACCAGCCTGGCCATCATGGTGAAACTCCATCTTTTTTTAAAAAAAAAAAAAAAGGTAAATTATGTTGATTAACCTCTGGCCATACTAAGAAAAATGGAAAAAAAGACATAACTTATTAGTCTGAAAATGAAAGAAAGCTAAGTGCTGATCAAATGAACATGTAAGTGATAACAGAGAAATATTGTGAATAACTATATACTCACAAATTTTATAGTCGTCATTAAAAAAATTAATTAAAAGACACAAAACAAAACTCACACAAGATGAAACAGATAATCCTAATGGGCCTACATGTACAAACAGAATTAAATCAATAATTAAAAACCTTCTATTAAATAAGCTCTCAGGCCCAGATATAGTCACCAGTAAATATGACCAATCATTTAAGTAAGAAATTACACTAGTTCTCTGCAATACCTTTAGGGACATTGAAGCAGAGGTGCTACTTCCTGACTCATCCTATGGTACCAGCATCACCCCCAATAGCAAAACCAGGAGACTTCACAAGCGAGGAAAACTACAGATCAAAATCTCTCATGAATGTCTCATAATTTTTCAGTTTTTATGTCTCTCCTTTCATTCCTATTTTATTTGCATTTTCTCTCTATTTTTTAGATGTTTTATTGATTTTTTTTTTACCATTTTAAAAACACCTCTTAGTTTCACTGATCTTTGTTTGTTTTCTATTTTCTATTTCATTTACTTCTGCTCTAATACTTATAATTTTTTTTCTTCTACTAATTTTGGGCTAAGTTCATTTTTCTTTTTCTAGTTCCTTGAAGTGTAATGTTAGGTAGTTTATTTGAAATCTTTCTCTCTCTTTTTTAAAATGCAAACGTTAATCACCATGAACCTCCCTGTTAGTGCCACTTTTGCTGCAGCCAATAATTTTTGGCATGTTGCATATTCATATTCAGTTGTCTTGAGGTATTTAATTTCCATTTTGATTTCTTCTTTCACACAAAGATTGTTCACTAGTGTATTGTTTAATTCCCTCATACCGTAAATCTTCCAGTTTTCCTTCTGCAATTGATTGTTTAGTTTCATCCCTTGTGATCTGAGAAGATACCTACTCTGATTTCAATCTTTTAAAAATTTGTTAACTTTTATTTTCATGATCTAACATTTGATTTATCCTGGAGAAAGAACTGTGGGAACTTGAAAGCAATATGCGTTCTGCTGATGTTGAGTGGAATATTCCGTGTGTGTATGTTAGGTCCATTTGGTGTTTAGTATGATTCAAATTCTCTGCTTTCCTATTGATCTTCTTTTGAGATGTTCTTTTACATTATTGAACATGTCACAGTTGAAGTCTCCTACCATCATTGTATTGCTATCTATTCCTTCCTCTAGTTCAGTAATTGTTTGTTTTATGTACTTATGTGCTCAGATGTTGGGTGTTCAGATGTCACACCTTTCTAGTACATTGAATCTTTTATCATTATATAGACTTTGTCTATAGTGAAAATCAAAAGACAGTTTTCTGAGACCTGGAGAGTGGGTATGTGCACATTCATTTAGTTAACTCATTGCTAACTTTGCTAATATATTTGTATATTGTATAGTTTTCAGAATTATATGATATGTCAATTTTTTAAGTATAAAAACAACCCAAAGGAAATAATATGCTTATAGAATGTCAATGAGTGGAAAGATATACACATACACATATACACACAGATGCACATGTTATGCATAGATGCATAGATATAGATGCAGATACAAGTATAGGTATAAATATGAATTTTCTTTACATGTATAGAATAAAAACACTAGATGGAGAGAAGTTAATCATTTAAAATTGGTTTTCTCTGAGGAAAGAAACTGATTTAGCAAGCGAATGGGATGATGGTTTCTCAAAGTATACATTTTTAAAAATTGTAACTTAATCTTAATGACATGTTTAATAATGTAAGTAATATAACTATTACTGTATTAACTTTTAAATTATTGATGTTGCAAATAAGTTGAATGCAGCAAACAGCATTCTAAACATGTATATAGCAGATTAATATTTAAATAAATATGTGTAAACAAATAGAAAATCTATGAAAAATATGGCACTGTAGTTTGCATTTACGAACTTAAACGTTCTATTTTTTCCTATCAGCTTGCAAGACATTAAAACTTAAATTATTACATAAACACATATATACCATTAAAGTGAAAAAATGTAAATTTATTTAAATATCCACTAACTCCCCACTAATTTAAGATATGATTCATTTCTAGATGAATTTTCTACTGAAAAAAGCTACAATAAACAGTGGAACAACTGGTTTATTCTGAGTTTCTACATTTTTCTGCCATTTTTCATAATTTTCATCATTGTGATCTTTAAGAGAAATGAAATAAGGAAATTATCCAACAGAGAGAATACAGAATATAAGCGGTAAACATGATATAGAATTAATATATTACCTTAAATTATCCTAGTCATTAACCAGTGTCATGCATGTTATGCAACATTTGTTGTATTAATTTCTAAATATACTATTTTAGATCTAATGTAACTGGTATCTTTATAATTTTGTTTTTCAATAGTTTGTTATTATAACCGGGCAATCCAAAATTCTGAATGTTCTAGAACTTTTCCTGATGAGCATGCAGGTCAGAAAAGAATACAGTTGGTACATTATTTCAAGTGCTCTTTTAGTTAGATCTAATTATACGTTGGTGTTGGTTGTACTTATTATTTTATTATCTTTATATATACAAATATATATATTTGTAGAGAGAGTGTCTCTGTATGTTGCCTAGGCTTGTCTCAAACCCTTAAGCTCAAGCAGTTCTCCCATCTCAGCCCCTCAAAATGCTAGGATTACTGACAAGAGTCATGGCGTATGGCCTCCCAAACATAGTTTTGATATTAATACGTTATCAAATATATAGTTTGCAAATACTTTGTCTCATTCTATAGGCTGCCTTTTTATTTCTTTTTTTTTTTTTTTTGCTATGCAAAACATTTTTGTTTAATTTAATCACTTTATTTCTGCTTCTGTTGCATGTGCTTTTGGTGACATACCCAAGAAAATCATTGCCCAGGCCAATGGCAAGGAGCTTTCTCACTATTTTCTGCGAGAAGTGTTATAGATTCAGGCTTTACATTTAAGTGTTTTGTCCATCTTTATGTGATTTATGTGTGTGATGTCCACTTTCATGCTTTTACATGTGAATATTCAGTTTATTCACCAGCATTTATTAAAGAGACTATCCTTTCCACATTGTATATTCCTTATCTCCTTATCAAAAATGTGTTGACCATGTATTCAGGGGTTTAGTTCTGTCCTCTATTCTGTCCCATTGATATATGGGTCTTTTTTATGCCAGTGCTTTACTATTTTGATTGCTGTAGCTTTGTAATATAATTTGAAATCAGGAAGTATAATACCTCCAGCTTTGTTCTTTTTGCTTAAGATTGCTTTCGCTATTTCATATCTTTGATGGTTTCTTCTTAATGTCAGAGTTTTTTCCTATACCTGTGAAAAATGCCATAGAAATTTTGATAGAGATTGCAATAAAACTGTACATCACTTTGGGTAATATGGACATTTTAACTTTTTTCTTTCAATCCTTAAACAGTGTATATGCTTTTAATTTATTCATGTGTATTTTAATTTCTTCATTAATTTTTATGGGCTTCATGTGCCAATTTTTTACTAGATTGGTAAAGTTTACACCATTTTACTCTTTCTGATGCTATTGTAAATGGGATTGGTTTTTTAATTTCCTTTTTAGATAGTTCATTATTAGTATATAGAGACACAATTCATTTTTTAGTTTATATTATAGTGTCTAGTACATGTAAACTTCGGCTGGGATTATCATTCTGAGTTCAGAATTTATGATCATGAAAATGACATCTAAGTGAAGAGTAAAGAATACATATGCTAGCATTACAAAAAAAACCTATACTGTGTTTTTGGTCAAATTTGACTACTACTTTTGAACATTTCTCTTAACCTAGCAGTATCTGATACTGTTGGTCACAATCCTTTTCTGAAACTATTTTATTCCTAGAAAGGGAGGTCTACTGACAAAAAAAATTTTTCAATTTTTGTTTGTATGAGAAAATGTCTATTTCTCTTTAATTTTCAAAGGATAATTTCACAGGGTGGATAATTCTGGAGAGAGAGAGACATAGAAAGAGAGAGAGAGAGAGAATGTGTGTGTGTGTGTGTGTGTGTGCGCGTGTGTGTGCGTGTGTGCGCGTGTGTGTGCGCGCGCGTGTGTGTGTGTGTGTGTGTGTGTGTCTTCTCGGAATACCAAATTTTTTACCCTACTGTCTTGTTTCTTTGTTGACTGAAGAGAAGTTGGAAGTAATTCTTTATTTGAGCCTCTATAGGTAAAATTCTTTTCCTTTATATTCTTTCAAGATTTGTTCTTTGCTTCTGATTTTCTGCAGTTTGAATATGATATACCTAGTCATTATTTTTTGACATCTAATCTGCTTAATGTTTTCTGAGTTTGCTACATCTGTGAGTTGGTGTCTGATAGCAGCTTTGTGAAATTATCAGCCATTATTGCTTCAAATAATTCTGTTTTATTTTGCTTTTCCTTCTGGCATTACCATCATGCGTATATTACTCCCTTTGTAGTTCTTCCACAGTTCTTGGATACTGGCTTTCTTTTTTTCAGTATTCTCTTCTTAGATACTCAGTTTTGGACATTTCTATTGACGTATTCTCAAGCTCACTGTTTCCTTCCTCAGCTGTGTCCAGTCTACTACTGACCCCAAGAGGGGCTTCATTTCTATAATGATGTTTTTGAATCCTAAAGTGTATTATTTAAATTATTTCTTAGATTTTGAATCTTTCTGATGACATTGTCCATTTCTTCTTGCATGCTATCTACTTTTTCTGATAAAACTCTTTGCATATTAATCAAATTATTATGCCCTGCAAATCTCATAATTCCAACACCTCTACCATGTCTGAATCTGGTTCTGATGCTTACTTTGCCTCTTCAAACTGTGTTTTTGTCTTTTAGTATTGCTCATGATTTTTTGTTGAATGCTGGGCATGATATTCTATGTTAAAGAAACTGTGCTAAATAGATTGTGCTGGAAAGGTGTTGGGGATGGAAAGCATTTTGCAGTTCTATGATTAGGTTTCAGTCTTTTAGTGAACCTATGTCCTTCATTCCTACTTCTGAGTTTTTCCTACGCCTTTACATGATGATAGAGTGGGGCTGAAGTGAGAAACTTTCCTTCTCCCACATGAAAAGCAAGAGAGGGTTGAGTTCGCCCAGGTCAATGAGGCTCTGCTAAAACCCCAGCAGCTTAGGTCCTGATGAAAGAGTTTCTCTTGAGGGCAGCCCTTGTTAAGAAGAACGCAATGCTCCGGACATATTTCAGACTGGCTTCTTTTCCTCTCTCTTAATTCTAGAAGAATAAGAATAGTTTTCTCTGATTGTCACTGTGAGAACCTGATAGGCTCCTGGAGGCAGACACAAATAATATGGACTGAAAGTAGGCCCCATAGAGTTGTTGACTCTCAGACTTGTCCACACTGAGCTTCTATTCTTCAGTTATAGTTTAGGTTTTTCTACCCTAGTACTGGTTCCCATGGAAGTTTCTGCTCATAAATTTCTGCTCTGGTAAATTATAATTAGTTATATCCACCTATCTGTCTCTAGTTTGGGAAATAGCTGTTTGTCTTGTGATTGCAATTCTCTAACCGATCTAAGAAGAGTGTTAATTTTCAGTTTGTTCAGATTTTTATTTGTTGTTATTATAGAATGATGAAATGGCAACTTCCAAACTCTGCTCGTGCTGGACACAGAAACCAAAGTGTGTCTATACTGTCCTTTTAAAGAATACACTTATGCACATAGTTGCCTTTATTAAAGTTCTTTGCTTCTTCATGTTAAATAAAATAATTTATTCATGAAATAAAAATAATTTCATTTATTGTTATTCTATAATTACTGTCTTGGGATTTGCTTCAGTCTCAAGAATATTTTTTGTTGTTGTTTCTTGTAAGAAACAACTAGTAATTCTCCCAAATTCTTAAATATTTCTATTAGACAATCATCCTTGAGATATAGTCTTGCTGGCCATAAGGTTTGTAGTTGGCAGTAGCTGTTTAACATTTTGGATATGTCACCTATTGTCTTTTAGCCTCCACGTTCCTGATGGGAGATAAGCTGAGAAAATCTTACTGAATGTTTTTAGTATTAGTGAATTGTTTTTGTCTTACTCTCCTTATCTTTCACTATTTTGACTAGATATAGATATAGATTTTTATTTTTGCTCCTTTACATCTCTATTCTTTCTGGTATTCCACTAGATGTATCCTGGTATACTTAATGGTATTCTACAATTATGTAAAGCTCTATTTATATTTTTAAGTAATTTTTCTTTTTGTTCTTCCTCTTGAATAATATCTATTAATCTATTAAATTAACTGAACTTCTTCCAATTCAAATATATTGCTGAGTCATTCTATTACCTTTTTAATAATTTCATTTTATTGTTATTCTATATTTGATGAAACATTGTCATCATTTTTCCCTTTTTTAATCCATGATTTCCTTTAGTTTTTTGTATTTATAATAGCTGATTTGAAATCTTTGTCTGCTAAGTCTAACTTAGGCCAAATATTTCTGCAGTTTTTATTGCCTAATATTTTTGGAGGGTATATGGATTGTACCTTCTGTTTTTTTCCTCTGGATTCTAATCCTCCCCAATGGATTTGTTTGGTAATTTGGCTGGACAATTTTATTGATATGTCTTCCTTGTAATGTGAAACTTTTGATGTTGCTCCTAAAAGTGTACAGACTTATGATGCTTAGGATGTACACGGTCACCTTGTGATGACAATGACCATTGTCAAGACCCTTTTTGACACCCTTTTTGTGATTTTTCTCTGTTAAGCCATATGCTTCTGCCTTTGTCACGCCCAGCTATTTACCAGTTGCAGACTGATTGCTTAACTTTTTCAACATGACTTGGAGCATAAATTGCTCCATAGTCTGATCAATTAAATCCAAGTGCTTTTGCAGGCATAATCTTTGAACCTAGTCCTTGAAACTTATTCATTCCCTCTAACCCTGGAAGAACTACCCGTAGTGACCTCTTTCTTTGGTTGTCTTTCTTAAACATCTATCTGGTGTATAATTTATTTTTTTTAAATATATCTACCAGTCTTTTCTTAATTGTTTACTACCACAATCTCCAATGATTTTGACGGTATCCTTTCCTGCCTTTTGTTGTAATTAAGTTACCTTAAAAGAAGTACAGTTTACACTTGGACATTTATCTCCAATAAATGAAAATTATGTTCTCTCAGAAACTTAAATTCAAATGTTCATTATACTTTAATTCATAATAATGAAAAACTAGAAATGACTTCAATGCTCTCCAGTGGGTGAATGGTTACCGAAAGCAGAGTAAATCCATAATATGACATATACTAACTAAAAAAAAGCCAGTTTCAAAAGCTGACATACTGTGTGATTGGATTTATCTAAAGTTGTTGAAATTTAAAAAAATCAGTATAGGAAAAACATTGATGATTGTCAGGAACTAGGAATAATGTGAGAGTGTCATGTGTATGTCTATAAAAGGGGAAGGCACCAGAAAGTCTTGTGTATATAATATAGTTCTGTATCTTAATGTGATTATAGTTATATGTTACTACACATGTGATCATGTCGCAAGAACACACATGCCAGCATAAGATCATGTATAGCTGGTGAAATGTGGCAAACCTCTGTGAATTGAATCAATGTTAATTTTATGATTTTTGTATTATAGTATAGTTAGGCAAAATGTTAACATACAGGAGGTTCAGTAAAGGGTACACAGAACTTTTTGTGCATTTCTTTGAAATGTCTCATGAATATGAAACTAATTCAAAACAGAAAGTCAAAAAGTTAAATCATGAGTATAAATGTAAAGCTAAAGTTATGGAACTTTTTGAAGAAAACAAAACTTTTGGAGACCTAGAACTATACTAAGAGTTATTTTACATGCAAACAAATCATGATCCATAAGGAAAATTTGAACTTCATAAAAATTTAAAAAGCAGTTTTTATAAGGTATCTTTAGTAGAAACAAGGAAACAGTATGACATGAAAAAGTGGATTGGTTAACATTAGGTGACTTTAAGTTACTTTTTCCTGCAAATGTTAAAGCAGAGGGGACTTTCTTATCCCATAAGCTGAAATTGACCTGGATTAAGCTATAATCTCTCTCCTGATTTCTTGGAAGTCAGATAAACAACAGTTTCAGTTTGGTTACATGGCACCTTAGGATGAATGGCTCCATTTTAGTTTGTTCTTTTGGAGCCTAGCACAAGAACTTAGCTTACCAATAACCTCCCATAAATTTTAATAAACACCTTCCCAAACAACCATCTTACAAAATCTTTTTAAGATGCAAAATTAACACTCAGTCATACTTAAAACTTTGGAATAATTTAATATTACTCTTATAAAAAGTTTATTTACTCACACAATTAGCTTAAATGTCAAATTGACATTCTTTCTGGAGTTACTTTTGATAGAGAAAGCTAAATAATTTTAACTGCATTTCCAGAGAAAGTTGTAAACATCCTAAAAATGAATTTATAATTTATTTCTAGCTATGACATTTCAATATGCTTAGTTTCCTGTTAGCCTCTGACCTACTTGAACCTAAGGATGGAATCCCTTTTATTTTGGAAATTGCTGCTACAAAGGTCCCTGAAATGTCTTCAAGGCCTTTCCCCATTGTCTTGGATAATAGCACTGGCTCCTTTTTAGTTAATATCTCTAGCGAGTGGTTACTCCACAGACAACTTGAATTCCTCTCCTTTAGAAGCTTTTTCTTGCTACATGGCTAGGCTGAAAATTTTCCAAACTTTTATGCTTTGCTTCCTGTTTCAATATAAATTTCAACCCTAAATCATGCCTTTGCTCCAACATCTGACCATGGGCTGTTAGAAGCAGCCAGCCAACATCTTGAAAACTTGGCTGCTTAGAAATTTCCTCTGCCAGTTATCCTATATAGCCATCTTTAGTTCAAGCTTCCACAGGTCCCTAGGGAATGAACACAATGCAGTCAAGCTTTCTGCTAAGGCATAACACACATGACCTTTGCTCCAGTTCTCAAAAGTTCCTCATTTTCATCTGAGACCTTGGCAGCGTGGATTTTACTATCCATATCACTGTCTGCATTTTGATCACAACGATTTAGTCTCTAAGAAATTCCAAATATTCTCTCATTTTCCTGTCTTTATCTGAGCCCTACAAATTCTGCCAACCCATTAACCAGTTCCAAAGCTGCTTCCAGATTTTCAGATTATCTTTATAGCAATGCCCCGCTGCTAGTCCAGATTTTCTGTGTTAGGCCATTCTTGCACTGCTATAAGGAAATATGAGAAATTGGGGTAATATATAAAGAAAAGGGGCTTAATCGGTTCTGCAGGCTTTACAGGAAGCTCAGTTCTGCAGGCTTTACAGGAAGCATGGTGCTGGCATCTTCTCAGCGTTTAGGGAGGCCTGAGGAAGTTTACAATCATGGCAGAAAGTAAAGGGGCAAAAGATTTCTCACAAGGGAAAAGCAGGAGCAAGCAAGAAAGAGTCAGGTGGGGGTGGTGCCATACACTTTGAAAGAGCCAGATCTTACAAGAACTCACTATCACCAAGACAGCACCAAACCAGGAGAGTTTCACCCTCAATGGTACAAACACTTCCCACCAAGCACCACCTCCAGCAATGGAAATTATAATCCTACATGAGATTTGGTCAAGGACAAATCTCCAAACAATATATACACATGTTTTTCAAAAAGCAGGCATTCAGGTAGGGCTTGGTGGCTCATGCCTGTAATCCCAGTGCTTTGGGAGGCCAAGGCGGGTGGATCATAAGGTCAGGAGTTCAAGACTAGCCTGGCCAACATGGTGAAACCCTGTCTCTAC
>NW_016107320.1:14408854-14419291 GCF_001604975.1 Cebus imitator
AAAAAAAAAAAAAAAAAAAGCAACCACCCTAATCAGTCAAAGAAAATTAAGGAATTTAAATAATGAACATGTATTTCCTGTTTTGATTACTTAACTGATGAACAGAGGTTTTAATAAAATCATGAGTAACTATACATTATTTATCATGCCTTCAGTGATGTATAGAAGACTTCAAAAATATGTTCAGGTCACAGAGAGTCAGAGAGCCATTATTAGTTAATAGCAAAACAAGAAATCCTGATACATTATAATCATCAGTTGTCATGAGAATTAACAAAATACATAAAAAATAAAGTCTTTAGGCTGTATAGGACTATTTAAATAAATATGACACACAACATTTATCATAATAAAAAGCACATGGTTAAGAAGTAAATACTTCAGTGAAATAAAAATCTTGGCTATTTGGAGGTTAATTTTCTGTGTTATCATTGTTTATAAGTAAAACAGTTTTTTTGAAACAATATATTTAGAAAGAAGTATTTTTTACAATTCATAAAATTACAATTTATTTTACAATTCATAAAATAAAAATGAATTCTAAAAAAGCTAACCTTATCTTACATTGTTTCTTTCTACAAACTGGAAAAGACAATCAATATTTGATTTTGCTTTTAAATATTGCATGAAAGGTATAGAAACAATAGTATTCCATAGAAGGACAATTTAAGAATGGAAAAAAAAAGTTGCAAAATTGAAATTAGGTAATTCTATTTTTATTTTTTGATGAATTGCCATACTGTGTTCTACAGTAGTTTTACAAATTTGCATTCCCACCTACAGTCCAAAAGGGTTCCAGTTTGCCCATAATCTTGCTAGGATTGTTATTTTCTGCTTTTTAAAAAACATAGTATCCATCTTAATGGGTATGATGGTATCTCATTGTGGTTTTGATTTGCATTTCCCTAATGATTAGTGATATTGAGCATATTTTCTTGTGTTTATGGGCCACAGAGAATGGGAAATTGTTTAGTAAGTATTCTTTCATGAGGAGTTATTCTTTACTGAGCACAGAATTTCACTTTTGCAAGATGAAATGTTTCTGGAGATAGATGATGGTGAAGGTCGCACAATAGGAGTGTACTTAGTACCACTGAACCGTACACTTCAAAACAGTTAGAATGTGTATTTTACTACAAAGACGTATTTTTATAAGACAAAGAAATTGTGAAAAAATTAAAGTTAGCAACCTGAATATTAACTATAAAATGAAAATTCTTTCCATGTTAACTCTATTGTTTTCATGTATGAACTTCATATTAATGGGAAAAAAAAATAAAGACTAACTTTTAATTTTGTCCTCCTAAGCCAGAGGATTTTCTAAGAAACAAGTGTATAAAATTGAATAAATAAGTGGAGTTTGATAATTTTTACATAGTCATTTCATAGCTATAATTTTGTTTCCCTGGTAAATTATAAATCAATGCTAAAGTACAAAAACATACATATGTATTTTATGTTTAGCTTTTTATTTGGACTCCTTAGACAGTTTCTGAGAACCAAACTTATCTATAATATAATTAATATAACATCTATAATGTAATCAAATTTATTTTTTATATTTAGCAATTATAAAGTAGAAATTCAGTAGTAAATATGATTTAAATTAGTCAATTGGCTACTACTATACATATTGTAAATTTCTATTTGTTCTGTTTTTCCTCACTATAGTAATTCATCCATTGTACCAGAAAGCTATGACATGGGATATTGCAAAGAACTTCCACAACAAACAACCTAGAGGAACAAATGTGCTTTATAACCCTATGTTACCCCCAAATGCATTGTAAATGTCAAACTTTTGGAAAATAAAGCCCACGTATGCAGAAACGCAGACTCCCATATGCCTCCTCCGGTGCACCCGGCTGTGGATGGGAACCCCCGACTCCACAGAACTGCACCGTGCCCTTCAGACCCCACCATTCTTGGGCTCCACCTGGCCCCCTCGTCCTGGCCACAAGCAGCCTCCATTCCACGCTTAGCAACCATCATTGTGGCTAGGCTGCCGGCCACGCAATGCTCTCTTGCTGATCCCCTCAGGCCTGGGCCGACTGACCTCCGCAGGTCGTTGCAAGTGAAAAATTTTGCTGTGTAAGAGGACTGCATTTCAGTGTCCAGCGAGGAGGCATGTGTCACCCTCCCTGTTCCAGTAGCTCAGGCCAATCTGGGGAGAAGAAACAGAGCCTGTCTCTCCAGAGCCTCAAGGCTAGGCAGGCATCATCCACCTTGGTCTTGAACCTCAGGCCAGGCTGGGGTGGGGCGTGGTCAGAGCCCGCCCAGTTTCGGGGCCACCGTGCCACCAGAATCTGGTTGGATCTGCTAGTTGGAGGGCTCAGCCCAGAACTCAAACAGCTTACTTGACTCAAACTCAAACCTCACTTACTTGACTCTGCACAAGAGGGCGCATTTCCTGGGGAGGTGGGAGAAGAAGGGAGACTCGATGGGGTCTGACACCTACAGCCCATACTTTCTTTCCCATTCTGGGTTGAGGTCAAGAAGATCCAGAGTGTTGGGGGGTGACTCTGGGTAATACACCCTCTTCTAGTGGAGTCTCTTTCTAGAATTGGACAAAGTCTGGTTTTGGGGTGTGTGTGTGTGTTTGTGTGTGTGTATGTGTGTGTGTGTTGGGGCTTGGAAGTCTAGTGATTGGTGTAACATCTTACATCCGATGAGTGAAAAAAGGATGCCGTGATGCACTGGGAATGCTCACATGTTTTTCCTCACTGCAGATTCTGAAATACCATTCCTGCAAATTATAGGGCCACAGAATATTGAGAAAGACCCAATCATGGCGATGTATATATACACATTCATCTGTAAAATTATGTTTGTGCTCATATTTACTTTGTTCTTACATTTTGTCTGAGTGAAAATAAATGGTTTATTTAACTTTTTCATTGTTCTTCAAGTACTATATGCATACTAGGGAAATAATTATTAAATATTTTAAAATACACTTTCAAAAAGAAAATAAAAGAAAGCGTACCAAATTCCTAACACACAAAAAGGTTAAACAGCCAACTTGAATTTAACTAGCTTTATTGAGACATAATTAACATATCACACAATTCATCCATTTATTTATTTATTTATTTATATTTTTTTGAGACAGAGTGTCTCCCAGGCTGGAGAGCAGTGGCACGATCTCGGCTGACTGCAACCTCTGTCTCCCAGGTTCAGGCAATTCCCTTGCTTCAACCTCTCGAATAGCCGGGACTACAGGTATGTGCCACCACACCCAGCTAATTTTTTTTTGTATTTTTAGACGGGGTTTCACCATGTTGGTAAGGTTGGTCTCCAGCTCCTGACCTCAAATGATCCATCTGCCTTGCCTCCTAACAATTCACCCATTTAAGTTATGCAACACAATCGTTTTAGTAAGATCACAGAATTGTGCAAGCATTACCATAATCAATTTTTGCACATTTCATCTCCCAAAAAAAGAAACTCCAGAAACATTAGTAATCACTCTCCATTTTTTTCTCCCACTTTCCACCTAACTTCTTTATTTCCCAGCCCCAGGCCATCACTTATCTACCTTCTATCTCTATATATTTGTTTATTCTGAACCACAAAATGTAAAAAAAGCATGAATAGATAATAAGGGATTGCATTAAACTAAAAAGCTTTGATAAAGCAAAAGAAACAATAGAGTGTAGAGACAACCTACATAATAAGAGGGAATATTTGCAAATTATACGTCAGGTAAGGGGTTAATATCCCAAATTTATAGGTGACAACTCAATAACAAGAAACCAAATAATATTGTTTTGAAACAGGCAAAGGACCTGAATCAACATTTCTCAAAAAAAAACATCCAAAAGATCAATAGTTAATATGAAAAAATGATCAACATCACTTTTATCAGGGAAATGCCAATGAAAATCACACCCAATGTGATGTCACCTCACACCTGTAAAATGCATCTTTTGTTGACACAATTAAACATTAATGCTAAGAGATTTTCCACAAAAATTCTTAGAACTAATTAGAAAGTTTAAAATTAATTAATACTATATGTATGATAATGGTTAGAAAGCTGAAATGTGTTAAAGGAAGTGACATATCCAAGTCTCAATAACTTACTAGCTGTATTTCAAAATGATTCTAGCTTCTCTGCATCTTTAATTCCCTTAATAGTAAAACAGGTAAAGGCATACCTAACTCGTGGGTATGTTGTGAGACTTCAAGAGATATTTTATAAGGCATTTAGCCATGACACATCGAACTTGTTTTTTTACCTATTTTGTTATTATGAGTAAGGTACAGGCAAGTTATGTTGTTGAAACAGAGATTTGTGCCTTAAGCAACTGTGTATATTGTCATGCCATTCCCTGATATCTAGAATGTAGAAGGTAAAACATACATCTTTATTCTCAAACAATAGGACAAAAAAGGAATATGGAATATTTCATTGGCTTATTTCCTATACAGTTTGTATCAAATACAATTATAGGACACATCATGAAGTTCTACATATGAAAACCAACCCATGTAATAGAATGAAGGAAAAGAACCACATGATCAACCTAAGTGAAGCAGAATAAGCACTTGACAAAATTCGGTACACTTAATGATTAAAAAGCCTCAAGAAGCTAAGAATAGGGGAAATTATCACAAAATAATGGAAGGTATAAAAAAAAACCCACAGTGAATGTCATATGTAATGGCGGAACTTCCTAGAGACTTGCTGAATGACTTTGACCAAAATGCTGATAGTGATATGCACAATGAAATCCAGGCTGATGTGGTTTCAGTTAGAGATGAGGAATTGTTGGGAACTGGAGAAAAGGTGATTCTGTTCTTTAGCAAAGAGACTGGTGGCTTTTTGCCCCTGCACTAGAGATATGTGAAACTTTAAACTTGAGAAAGATGATTTGGGGTACCTGGTGGAAGAAATTTCTAAACATCAAAGCATTCAAGAGAAAGCAGAGCATAGAAGTTTGAAAAACTTGTAGCCTGATGATGTGATAGAAAAGAAAAACTCATTTTCTCGGGAAATATTCAAGCCTGATGCACAAATTTGCATAAATAATAATAAGCTGAATGTTAATCATCAAGACATGGGCAAAATGTATCCAGGGCATATCAGATTCCTTCATGGCAGAGGTAGCTGGAGGGTTGTTGTAGTGTAGGTCAGAAAAGTAAATCTTATGTAAGGCGTCTTTGTTTTCTGTTGATATAAAGGAGTATGTGAGACTGGGTACTTCTCTTTTTTTTATAAAAAGTTTATTCTGCTCACAATTCTGTTGTATGCAAGATTGAGCTTTGGTGAAATCCTCAGGCTGCTTCTACTCACTGTGGAAGATAAATGGGAGCAACCGTGTGCAGAGATCACATGGTGAGAGAGGAAGCAAGACGTAGGGGGAGGTGCCAGGCTCTTATTAACATCCAGTTCTTAAAGGAACTAACAGAGAGAGAACTCATTCATTACCATAAGGTTGCACTACGTAATTCATCAGAGATTTGCCTCCATGACCCAAACACCTCCTGTTAGGACCCACTTTTAATACTGGAAATCAAATTTCGACATTATATTTGGGGTGAACAAACATCCAAACTATATAGTATAAGATCTAAAGGTCAATCAATAAATTCACACTTTAAAAGATGAATTTTTTTGCAAATAGATTATAGATAGGCAAGGGGGAAAGCGGATAAAACAAGTATGGGACTGTAAAAAGTCAAGGAGAGAAAAAACAATGATTCAAACTAGGAATGATAAGCATAGCCAAAGTTTAAATATTTTTTGAAAGTAAACCAATAGAGATAAGTGACAAATTGAATGGCTGTTGTGACAGCATTACTTTATAATCCCGCAATTTCACTTCTAGGTAAATATCCAAGAGAAATAGAAACATATGTCCACAAAAAACTGGCACATTACAATTCATAGCAGCATTATCCATAATAGAGAAAAAGTAGAAAAAGTCCAAATGTTTGTCAATGGATATATAACAAAAATATAATGAATAAATGAAATGTACTTTTTTTTTTTTAACAAAATGTGGTGTAACAATGAAATGTTGTATTGTTGGCCAGGCGCAGTGGCTCTCACATGTGTAATCCTAGCACTTTTGGAGGCCGAGGTGGGTGGATCAACTGAGATCAGGAGTTTGAAACCAGCTTGGTCAACATGGTGAAACCTCATCTCCACTAAAAATATGAAAATTAGCCAGGTGTGGTGGTAGGTGCTTGTAATCGCAGTTACTTGGAAGGCTGAAACAGGAGAATTACTTGAACCTGAGAGGCAGAGGTGGCAGTGCGCAGAGATCATGCCACTGCACTCCAGCCTAAGGAAAAAAACAAGACTGTCTCAAAAAGAAAAAGAGTTACATTGTTGTTGCATTTTGACACTGTAACAGCAGATTTGAGGATTTGTGACAGAAGTCATGTGATTTATAATGCCAAAAACGTTTATTATCTGGCTCTTTACAGAAAAAAATATATGCTAACTACTGGACTAAATATAAGTTATGAGATAGACATTGTCTGATTGAATTAGAAAGCAAGGTCCACCTGTGTGCCTCTAGAAGAAACCTCTTTTTTTAAATTTTTTATTATTTTATTATTTTTTTATTTGTATTTATTTTTATTTTTATTTTTTTATTGCATTTTAGGTTTTGGGGTACATGTGAAGAACGTGCAAGATTGTTGCATAGGTATACACGTGGCAGTGTGATTTGCTGCCTTCCTCCCCCTCGCCTATATCTGGCATTTCTCCCCATGCCATCCTCCCACAACTCCCCACCCCCAGCTGTCCCTCCCCTATTTCCCCCCAACAGACCCCAGTGTGTAGAGCTCCCCTCTCTGTGTCCATGTGTTCTCATTGTTCAACACCCGCCTATGAGTGAGAACATTCGGTGTTTGATTTTCTGCTCTTGTGTCAGTTTGCTGAGAATGATGGCTTCCAAGTTCATCCATGTCCCTACAAAGGACACGAACTCATCGTTTTTGATGGCTGTGTAATATTCCATGGTGTATATGTGCCACATTTTCCCTGTCCAGTTTATCATCGATGGGCATTTGGGTTGGTTCCAGGTCTTTGCTATTGTAAACTGTGCTGCAATGAACATTCGTGTGCATGTGTCCTTATAGTAGAACGATTTATAATCCTTTGGATATATACCCAGTAATGGGATTGCTGGGTCAAATGGAATTTCTATTTCTAGGTCCTTGAGGAATTGTCACACTGTCTTCCACAATGGTTGAACTAATTTTCACTCCCACCAACAGTGTAAAAGTGTTCCTATTTTTAAATATAAAGATTTAGTTAGTTCAAAAGTAAAAAGACAAATGTATCAGGCAAACACTAATTAAAGTAAGTCCAGGTACTTACAGTAATTTCAGATAAAATAGATATTCCAACAGACAGTTTTCAGAGAAAAAGGGGGACATTACCAATTATAAGGGGAAAATTCTCCAAGAAGACATAACAATACTAAATGTGTATGCCTGACAATAAACCAGAAAACTGACGGATCTGAACAGAGAAACAGACATGTCCTCAATTATAGTTGTAAATTTCATTATCCCTCCTTCAATATCTGTAAGAAATGCTAGGAAGAAAATCAGTAAAGATATAGATGATGGGAAGAAAGCCATCAAGCAGCTTGACCTAATTGGCATTCAGGCACCCAACATCTGGATACACCATCTCCTCAAGTGCACATGGACCATTAACCAAGATGGATCATATTTTGGACCATAAAATAAATAATTACTATATTGGATTTTGTTGTCGTTGTTGTTGTTGCTTTAACTGCACAGTAAAAAAGTTTCAGAAGAACAATGTTCACATGTAATTTATAATTAAAACTACCTAACCAGTGGTGAGAAAGTTAAGGATTATACAGGGAGAGTAGACTTATTTTACAAATAAACTGGGAGAACTCTATTCTTATGTCTGTAGATGCCTGAATGTTTGGTTTTGACTCTTGGCTTAGGTAAGGGAAGAAATAATTTGCTGTGTAAGGTATAATTCCTTTCCGTGAAATCCTCCAGGACCAATTGACTTACCTGGAAAACCTGATTACACAACCTGGATTTTCCTTCTATATGTAAATGCATAAAGACTCCACTTTGAACTTCAGCCGTGAGCTTTCCTAGAGACAGAATGTATTCCACAAACTTTTGTCATTCCATGCAGAGTCTAAGCCTCTACGTATAAAAATTAATAAGAACCCTGAGGACCTTCCACTGGATGTCTATTGGATCCCTGGGGCTCACGAGCACTCTCTCGCTACACCAAATCCTTTGTCTTTGAGTAGAAGATTTAATGTGAGTATGCTCTGCTGAGACTTTGAGTCCCATCAAATACCCAATCTTAAATATCTTCACATGGTCAGAATCTGTAAACTATGTCCTTATCTTGAAACATATGAGCCTGAGAGAGATTCTGATAAAGATTTTAATTTCAAATGTATTGTAAATTTGTAGTTTTTCTTGCTGAGGTGGTTATTAATCATATTAAATTATTCCATGGTCTAGTGATGTTTCGCATAAAGGCCTATATTATAACTTAAGTTCTTAAGACTGTGAAAGATTGCTTAGTATCAAATAAATAGGTATGGTGGTAGATATAGATTAGATGATAGATAGATAGATTATAAATGACAAAAGTTTCTGAGAGAGGAAGTTCATTTCATACTCAGCTTTGCATCTAACCAAACAGTGCATTTAAAAAGAAAATTAGAATTAAAACTCTGAAAACAACCATTTCCTTAATTAATGTTCTCTTATTGACTTTGTGGAATTCTTTATTGCCTAATGTTTGTTACTGAGGAGGACATGGACTATTCTAAATGTTCTCATTTTGTGTAGCTGCAAAAATTAGTTAAAGGGTAAACTTTAATCAATGTCCTTCCCTGTCCTCCTATGAAAAGGGCAACACATTCCATTCACACAGAATACCCATACCAATTATATGTTCAGGTAAAAGCAAAGAGAGCATGGTGCAGTCTTTAGAATGAAACTTTACTCTCTGTAATTTCACATTTCCACTATGGTATTTCCATTTCACTCACATACATCTTAGGTCGTCCTTGTCTCTCGAAGGGATTGTGGTACTTTGAGTCCCTGTAGCTAACAGTTCTAAGATGATTGGCATACCAACTCCGGCCACTTTACTCAAACTATTGATTCTATTGCAAAAAAAGGATAGTGCAACATATTTTGACCTCCCTGTCAGTTTTTTTCAGATTCTAGGGCTTTAAATAAGTTATTAAATTCAGCTCATTTTTTAACTATTTTCTGTTCTAAATTACAATCCTCATGATTAGATTTGAACTCCACTTGTCATTGGTCTATGAGTTGGGGTTGGGGTTGGAGCAGGTCACTTACCTCTCAGATATTGATAAAATACTATCAACTTCTTAGTAGAAATTTCCTTTTTTTAAAAACCACATATTTAAAAGTAATAAAACAATTTCAGTCAGTAGGCCTGTTATTATGTCTACTTTATATTTTCCTTTTTGCTTAAGTCCACTGTTTTTCAATTGACATGTAAAATTGCATGTACTTATCATGTATAGCATAATGTTTGGAAACACATATACATTGTGGAGTGATTAAATGTAACTAACTGGTAAATGCATTATCTCAAATAATTAACATTATTGTGATACAAACACATAATATTTGCTGTGTTTTTTAATAATAAAATATGCTGCCATTAAGTCAGCACGATAGATCTCTTGAGAATATTCCCTCTTGGACCAACATTTCTCCATACTCTTTTTCTCTTCTAATCACGTCAGCTTCTGGTAACCACAGTTCTACTCTCTACTTCTACGAAATCAACTTTTATAGATCCCACATCAGTGAGACAATGTGATATTTGTCTTTCTATGGCTTATTTTACTTAACATAATGGCCTCCCAGTTCATAAATGTAGCAAATGACATAACTTTCCTTTTTATGGCTGAATTATTGTGTGTGTATATATATATATATATATGTATATATGTACTGTATTTTCTTTATCCATTTATTGTTTGATGAACATTTAGCTTCATTCCATATCTTGACCCTATTGTGTGTGCTGAGTGCAGACATCTATTCAATATACCGATTTTATTTACTTTGAATACATAACCAGTAGTAGGATTGCTGAGTCACACAGTTCTGATTTTAATTTTTTGAGGAACCTCCATACTGTTTCCTATAATGATTATATTAATTTATATTCCCAACAACAGTGTATAAGTGTTCTCTTTTTTCTGCATCCTCATCTGTGCTTGCTATCTTTTATCTTTTTAATGACAGCCAATCTAACATTATATCTCATCGTGGTTTTGATTTATGTTTTCTGGTGATTAGTGATATTGAGCATTTTTTAATTTACCTGCTGGCAATTTGTATGCATTCTTTTGAGAAAGTCTATTCCTTTATTACGTCCTTTTTTTTTTTTTTTTTTTTGAGATGCAGTCTCACTCT
>NW_016107320.1:14419351-14471658 GCF_001604975.1 Cebus imitator
CCTCCTGAGTAGCTGGGATTACAGGCACACGCCACCATGCCCAGCTAATGTTTTGTATTTTTAGCAGAGACGGGGTTTCACCGTGTTGACCAGGATGGTCTCAATCTTTTGACCTCGTGATCCACCCACCTCGGCCTCCCAAAGTGCTGGGATTACAGGCGTGAGCCACCGCGCCCGGCCTATTATATCCATTTTTTAATCAGTCTATTTGTTTTCTTGCTGTTTGAGTTTGTTAATATTTTGAATATTAACCCCTTATCAGATGTATGGTTTGCAAGTCTTTTATCCTTTTCTGTGAGCTGTTACTTTACTCTGAGTCTCATTTGCTGTACAGAAGCTTTTTAGTATGGTACAATTCTATTTGCCTGTTTTTGCATTTGTTGTATTTTTGAGGTCATTTTTCAAAAAATCATTACACAGATTAACGTATGGAGCTTTTCCCCTATGTTTTTTCTACACTTTTACAATAGCAGGTCTTATATTTAAGTCTTTAATTCATTTTAAGATAAGGTATGTATATGGTGAGATATAAGGATCTAATTTCATTCTTCTGCATATAGGTAACCAGTTTTGTCAACATCATTTGTTGAAGAAACCTTTTCCTCATATGTATTCTTGGTGCCTTTGTTGAAAATCAGTTGGCGGTAAATGCATAGATTTATTTCTTGGCTCTCCATTCTGTTCCATTGGTCAATGTGTCTGCTTGTATGCCAGCACCATGATGTTTGCCCATTTTGAAGTTAGGTAGTGTGATTTACTTATAAATTACCCAGCCTGGGGTTTTTCTTTACAACAAAACAAGAATAGCCTAACACTATTCTTAAATTTCTTCTGATAGTAATTTGTCATTTTGTATGTACAGGTGTCATAGTTTTTCTAGAATGGTTATTTCCAAGAATTTAATATATTTAGTGCTAATGTAAATAATATTCTTTTAAATATTCTAGTTTTTATATTTTTTTCATTTTATATACAAATGGGATACTTGTGTATTCAATTTATACCCAATGGATTTTTCAGATTCACTTGGTAATTCAAATATTTTATCTATAGATTATTTTGGATTTTCTGTGTTTATATTATAATAAGGTTTTCTTTGGATAAAGATTCCTTTTTAAAGTTTATATTTTATATTTTTTATAGTCATATTTACTGACTAGAATTTCCACAAAGATATATAAAAATGTTAATAGTGAATTTTCTTAACTTCTTCACAATATTAGGAGGAAAGACTAAATAATTCGATATTAATTATTTTCATTATTCATGTTTTGTTGATACCTTTCATCAAATTAAAAAACTTCAAATCTATTTCTAGTACCTAAAAATGCCTGTGTCTTATGTGTGTATATGCTTATAAATTAGGGATTCCAGTCAAATTTAATCAAATAGTTTGAGTATTTTAGATACCTTATATAAGCAGAATCATGCAATAGTTGCCTTTTTGTGACTGGCTTGTTTCATTTAGCATAATGTCCTTAAATTTCAACCATTTTACTACATATGACAAGATTTCCTTCTTTTTTCAGGCTTAATAATCCTAGCCATGTTTTGTTATTAATTTTTGCTGACCTCATGAAAGGAATCAGCATGTGTAGGACTGAAGTTATATCTTCCTAAGTGTTTACTTGTTTGCAAAGAGGAAGCCATCAAAACCTAAATTTTCTTTATAAAACACTTTTAAATTTTGATTACAGTTGCTTTAAACTACAGTTACATGCAGATATTTAAATTCTTCCTAGGTCAGTTTTGGAAAGTGTCTTTTTTATAGAAATACTTCCATTTCATTTAAATGTTTAAATTTCTCACTATTACTAGTGACTATGAGTGTGTGCCTTTTCACTTCTGATATTGTTAATATGTATCTTCAAAATTGTTCTCTAGTATTAGCATATTCTAAAAGGTTTATTGGTTTCCTTAAAGAAATAACTGCAACTTTGTTTATTCTTAATATTAGCATTTTCTTTAATTTTCATTAAATTTTTCCGTTTTCTATATTTTTTCTTTCATTCAATTAATTTAACAATAGTTATAGGCTCATTTTCAATTTTCCTTTAACATCTTCAAGTGGCCTCAGATTCCCACTGAGCAAGGCCTAGCTACGTCAGTCATTTTTTTTCTGTAATACTTTCATAGTATACAATTCAAAGTATATTCAATTTTCCACTGAATGTTCTTCTTTGATCCATAAATTGTTTAGAAATGTATTGCTTATTTCAAATACTTGGGGAATTTATATTTTTATAATATCTTTATCTTAAATTTGCTTTAGTTAGACAACATAATCTGAAATATTTCAGTCATGAGAAATTGGTTAGACCTGTTATATGCCCAAGCATATAGAATATATCAGTAAATCTTTCACATGGACTTAACATGTATATTTTGAAGTTGTTGTGTATATCAAATAGATCATTTTTTGCCAGTCATATTGCTCAAATCCTTCAGTATATTTGATAATTTTTCTACTTTTCTTTTTGTTCTATCAATATTTCCTTCTTACAGGTTAAAGTTATATTAAAAGTCATAAAATATTTTAAGTATAATTATTATAACTTCCTAATAGCTTGACCTTTTGTATTATAATACACTCTTCTTTTATCCTACTAATGCTGTTATACTTAAAATCTATTTGCTTTATTTTGTAGAAAGTTCCTGTGGTATATATTTGTTCATCTTTACTTAGTGTTTGTATATCTGAAAATGTATCTTTTTTCAGCAGCATATGGGGAGAATGTCTCCAAATTTTAGGATTATTGTCTTTGATTGATTACAAACCATCACAATGTAATATAACAACATATCATTGCATTTTAAAATATAACAGCGGCTTTTAATTATGGTACCACCTCATTACATTACAATATTTCCTTATACCATGCCCCTACTGACAGAATTAGTATCTACAGACCCACAGAAATAGTGTGAGAGAACTTAAACAGAAATTTGTAATGTAAAACTCATTATCGTGCATTTCTGATTAGTAAATTATCTGTGAAATTATACATATATGTGTATATATATATATATATATATATATATATATGTACACCATATTTTCTGGTCAAATTAAAATCACAATATGCAGGTTTGAGTCCCAGGAAATCAGGTAATGTATATTCTCTTTTCTTCCATTTTTTTTGGTTGTTTATCCATCGCAGATAATTACTCTAGAAGACTGAATAAATGAAAAAAAGTCAGCTTTATCAACAAGTAAGTTAAAATGATAGCTACTTCAACAAATAGCATGCAAGTAAACTTATTGCAAAGTAGGCCTATATCATGCAATTTATTTTTAGCCAACGTTTTAAATACACAAATGCTAAAGAAGTAAAATTAACTAGAGAAAATAATTTAAAATATAACACTGCAAGAAATTTTTAAATGGAAAATTTCAATATCATTTATAACTTGATCATGTCTATTATAAATTCTGGAAAATATTACAATTCTTAAAAATATTATCTGTTATTTTTATTATATACAGCTATATGACTGTCACTACTTAATATATATTTGTTTTAGTTATATTTATCTAATATATTACATTGTCTCTCTTTCTCACTCATCCTTAAAATATTTGAAACTCATTCATGTCCTTTGCAGGGACATGGATGAAGCTGGAAGCCATCATTTTCAGCAAACTAACACAGGAACAGAAAACCAAACACCACATGTTCTCACTCATAAGTGGGAGTTGAACAATGAGAACACATGGACACAGAGAGGGGAACATCACACACTAGAACCTGTCGGGGGATGAGGGGCAAGGTGAGGAAGAGCATTAGGATCAATACCTTATGCATGCAGGGCTTAAAACCTAGATGATGAGTTGATAGGTGCAGCAAACTACCATGGCACATGTATACCTACATAACAAAACTGCACACTCTGCACTTGTATCCCAGTACTTAAAGTATAACAAAAAAAGAAAGAAAGAAACTCACAGTGATATCATGGCATCTCTGTTGTCCAGACTACCCTTTAGGTTCACTCTCACTTTCAAGTTGCCTGCATATTAAAAATTAAAATGATGTTAAATTTTCCTCAAGATGGTTTTACAAACCTCTGTATTATTTATTAGTCTTGAAACAGTTCTGAATTTTTACCTGAGATCTGGGTCCACCCCTTATTTGAGAATACCCTATCACTGAGAATATCTCTGCCCTGGTAATCAAGACTAATAATGCACATCTCTGCATCACTAAATATGAAAAAATGCAGTGATATATGTCTATCTGAAAATAAACTTAGATCATTTTTGTATTCATAATATTATTGGTTAAATACCTTTAAACGTTTTTGCCATTCATTTTCAACCTATTACTTTCTATTCGTATTACTAGTTATGTTTTTTCCCTAAGGATATTTGATATCAGTTTTTCTGCAATAGTTATCCATTATGAGAAAACCACTTTAGTAAATTTAAGTATTTACTAATTAGTTTAGGTGCTGTACATTATTTCAGCAATTTCACATCAACTTTTGAAATATATTCTCTTTTCATTTACATCGTCTTATTAAGTATTTTAATGAAATTCAATTCATTTCAAGTAAAATGAAAGACACAGTTATGTAACTCTTAGGCAAAAATCATTTTACAGCAATTTCCTTGAAAAAATTAAATCGGTTTTAATATTTACTTGTATTTTTATAGCAGATAGTTTTATTTTTAATAAAAATTATTTGTTTTATGTTTTCTGTAGACTAGACATGGTTATCATCTAGATATTTAAGTTTTTTATTATGTATTAATTTTTAGTCTTTTTCTCCTTTTAACTGCTTGTGTTTCAATTTATGTTACTACAAAAAAAAAGCTAAATTACTTTCCTGGGTTTTTTTTTTATTACCTTTCATTAAAATAGCATAAAAATTCCTTAAGATACAGAAATATTACAAAGTTATTTAAGTATTATTAAGTTAAAAATCCGTATTTAACAATTAAGATCAAAAAATGAAAGAAGGTAAACTTTAATGGATTGCTAAACTTTATCTACTTTTGCCCCTAAAAAAATCCAGATTCTTATAAGTTTAAAATTGCCAGCCTTCAAAAAACTCTGTTCATATATGTGTGTGCATATATAATGATATATATTATATATCGATATATCTATTATATCTACATGTCTATTATATAGATACATCATATATAGTATATACACATCGTGTGTGTGTATACATATAAATCATATATATATACAGATACACCATATATATATATACACATCTTATATATAGGTACCTATATATACAGATACATTGTATCTATTATATACATACATCATATCTATATATACAGTCTACATGATGTGTGTGTATATATATATATGATTGCATACACCAACAGATTTTTTGAAGGTTGGCAATTTTAATCTTATAAGAATCTGGACTTTTTTAGGGGCAAAATTAGACAAAGTTTAGCTATCCATTAAAGTTTATCTTTAAAGTTTATCTACCTTCTTTCATTATTTGATCTTAATTGTTAAATATGGATTTCTAACTTAATAATACTTAAATAACTTAACTTTGTAATATTTCTGTATCTTAAGGAATTTTTATGCTATTTTAATGTAAGGTAATAGGAAAACCCAGGATAAAAATTCGGCTTTTTTTTAATATACATCATACATCACATATATATTTATATATACATATACACACACATTGTATATATATAAATACACACATATACGAACAGATTTTTTTGAAGGTCAGCAATTATATGTGTATATATGTATGTGTATGTGTGTGTATATATATATTTTATATATATATAATTTTTTTCTTTTTTGAGTCTCAGTCTCACTCTGCTGCCTGGGCTGGAGTGCAGTGGCACAATCTCGGCTCACTGCAGCCTCCACCTTTCAGGCTCAAGTGATCCTCCCACCTTAGCCTCTTGAGTAGCTGGGACTATAGGTGCATGCCACTATGCCTGGCTAATTTTTGTATTTTTTTTTGTAGAGGCGGGGTTTCACCATGTTGCCCTGATCTTGAACTCCTGATTTTAAGTGATCCACTTGCTTCGGAGTCAGAAACTGGTGGGGCCTCAGTGTGAGCCACCACCCCCACCATTAGTTATTAATATAGTAGTTATTAAATTCCCATACAAAGACAATAATTGAATTAGAACTATTATTACATCTACCACAATGCTATTTATTGACTATGTTTATAAATTATACAAATAACAAATCTTAAATATGAAATAAACGTACTCATCGCTTGAATAGTCCTCAGCTCTCCATTTTTTCCTTTGGAAATAAACTTTCACCATTATAGCAATCAGTACACAGAAAATAATAAAGAAAGGAATGAATAAGAATAATGGCCATCTCATTGGTTTGGAATGGTAAATGTTCTCAATGAAGCGCCTTTCTAGGAGGAAAAAAAATTAAAGATTTGAAAGCAAGCACCGGAAATATGGTAAAGATATTTCTGTATTTTACTAAGTCTACCAGAATAAAACCTTTGAACAATTTAATAATTTTATAATTAACATATTTTATATGAAATAGATAACTTGAAAACATAAGGGCCCAAAGTGACTCTTCTAACACTTTTTAAACTAGATAGCTATATATCATAGGCTAATATTTTGTTGAGGATTTTTATATCTATATTCATGAAGAATATTGTTTTGTGATTTTCTTGTTTGAACTTGGCATCAGAATTATGTTTCCTCTTACAATGAGTTGACAGGAACTCCCCATCACTGTTTTCTGGAAAGAGTATTGCTTTCTTTCAAGAATTGGTTCAATTCACCTGTGAAACCATTTCTGCCTATAGTTTTTTGTTTGTTTACTTTTGTTGGTGGTGATTTAAAAAAATCATAAACCCACAGGTTAAGAAGAAGTGTGGTTTCTGACTTTTTGTTGTGCCCTTTGGCATATAATCTAAATAGTCCATTTTACATCTGAGTACCTTTATCAGCCTGTTTCTTGCCTATATGACAAAGAGATTTATTAGTGTGTCTTTGTTTAATGTATTGTGTTAGTTGATTGGGAACCAACGAACATATATGTTATCTTGATCACTTTCAACCTGAGCTAATATAATTCTTTCGAATATCTGATGTATCAAATAAAAACACAATACATTAAACAAAGGCCACACTAATAAATTTCTTTGTCATAAACCTTTCTCTGTATTTGATCTTGTGAGGCTGTTATGAAATGACCAGTTTAAAATTCTTAGTAGCCTTATTGTTTGAAAGTTTTTATGATGCATTTACATAAAATACCTAGAAGGCCTTTGTATTGATTAAAGAGTCTCGGCCGGACGCGGTGGTTCACACCTGTAATCCCAACACTTTGGGAAGCCTAGGCAAATGGATCATCACTAGGTCAGGAGTTCAAGACAAACCTGGCCAACATGGTGAAACCCCGCTTCTACTAAGAACACAAAAAATTAGCCTGGTAAGGTGGGGCGCACCTGTAATCCCAGCTACCTGGGAGCTGGAGATTCACTTGGACCCAGGAGGTGGAGGTTGTGGTGAGTGGAGATCATGTCATTGTACTCCAGCCTGGGTGACAGAGCAAGACTCCATCTCAAAAAAAAAAAAATATCTAAGGGATGTCAACTTAAGTTTTTCTGAGACTTTAACAAAGGGATTTATCATCAAAAGCCTTGCTTAATTTTGATCTCAGATAAAATTTGATTGCTTTAATCCCTTTAAGAAACTTGCTGAGAATAAAAATTAGTTTTACTTTCACCAGTAAAATTCTTGCTTGAACCAATGACCTAGAATGTTCTAGTAGTTTCACAGTAGGCATGATTTCAATTTCCCACATTACCAAAGGCAGCAGTGATGCCAAACAATTTGCCACTTCATAATAATGGTTTCACTTTCTGCAACATGTTAATATGTTTTTAAACTGTCCTTGGATTGCTCACCAACTTCAACATGTACTAAGACTTCAATAGTTTCCTGCCTTTCTATCTTCCATACACTATCGAATTTCAAAGCTAAGGCCACATTTTAGATTTCTGTTACATAAATACACAACATGTTGGTAGCTAAATGTTTTTTTATTATTTATTGCTGTATAAGAAATTACCTCAAATCTTAGTAACCTAAAGCATTCAATTTTGCTCACAATTTTGTTGGTCATGAATTTCAGGAGGGCTTATTAGATGGTTGTATTTTTGTTTCTGAGTGCAATCAAATTTCAGATACTGCTGATAATTGTCAAGAAGTGAATGAGAGAATGAGTTTTCCAGGAATGAGAGTTACAAGGTAAGTATTCCAAAATACCTAGTTAGAGTCTGTAGGAAGATCACGAGAGTCCTAGAATGTTAGTTCTGCATATTTTATTGGTCAATCATACCACTAAAACCAACCTGGAAAGGAGTGGTCTCCATTGCTCACTGGCATGTGTGTGCATAAATAGGAGCAATTAATTGCAGTCAAAGGGAAGATAAGCTAATTGTTGCTAGTAAAATGGAAATAGCTTGAAAATACATTAATTACAAAGTTTTAAACTTATTAATCTACTACTGTATGACATTAAATATAATATTTCCAGATACTGGAATTAACGTAGAAAGTACCTATGACTCAAAATCAGAAAAATAGCTCTGATTGTATGTGAATTTAGGTTTTTATACCAAAGAAATCTCCTGGCCCTAAGCATTATTGGATATGCCAGTTGACTTCCGGCTTTCTCTAAAATTCATCTAGGCTTTTCCTCTGCTTTGGTCAATATTACAGGGGACCACACTGCCCAAACTCCTTGGCCTGCTGTCTTCCAGTCAGGTTTGATCACTGGGAATCACTGAGTAAAATTTGGAGGATTCAGAGAGTAAAAATAGCTCTGATATTACTCTGCCTTCCTCTCCAGCATCACCAACAGTGACTGTATGTTCTCTATACCTCCAGCTCATGCTGAACAGCAACTCTCGCTGTGGTTTCAATCCTGCTGTATACATCCCTGACGATCATTGTACAACATACTAAATACCCAGATTCTGATTCTAGTAATACGACCTCTTTATTGTTTCTCCAATCCCAAAAATTGGTAATCATTTTCTGGGTTTCCTCACCTTTCTCTGATTAGCTTTTCATCTATGCAGTTAAGGGTTGCCAGGCACCTTACACACTGCATTCTTTCTGTTTGAAAGACTAAAGTGATGTCTGTCTTTATGCCTGGGCTCTGACTGATATAGTTATAACATATGCTACATACGTTGTAATATATTACTCTCTGGAGACAGAAGTAAAACATACACATTTGTATGCGGTTTAATGTCCAAATATAGTCTAGATATAAATTGGTAGACAAAATATTATTTGTGTTATTAAACAAATTCAAATTATGTTTTAATTATATTTCCAATTTATTATTAATACTTACGAGGGAGGTTGGCTGGTGCGGGTGGAAAATTGCCACTGTCAATACTCCCACCAGGCCATAAATCTGATTGAGTTGTGCAATTTGGAGGTAAATATGAAGGACCACAGTGACAGTGCTTTCTGTTATTGCATACCTAAAAGCAAGAGAAACATCGCCTTATAAGATAAGCCACTAGATGTATATGTGTTCAAGTAGAATTATAAAATAATGTGTATGTCAGATAAGGCCAATTTTCCTATGTGTGGGGGGTGTGTGTGTGTGTGTGTGTGTGTGTGTGTGTGAGTGTGTGTGTGTGTAGCAATGCATTTAGTTTCCTAAAATTAGGCTCAATGATTTCTATTTTTGCCTCACAGTACCACTACTTACACCTTTATTGCTGCATTTTTGTTCAGTACAATCATAACCCAAGTATGAAGAACTCACACATCTTTGATTCCTGCAAACCTAAAAAGAATGAACAAAAATAAGTTATTTCACACGCCATCTAGATTTGCCATTTAATTAAAAGCATTCCATGCCATACTAATAAAAAGGGTACTGATTTGCAGCAAGTATTGCTATACAAACAATAAATAATTAATGTATTGAGCTACTATGTTTCCAGCACTAGATGAGACTCTGATTATCTAGGTGTAAACAGAGTAAACAAAACAATAAAAGCTTCTTTCCTGCTTAAACTGGGATAGCAGGTACAGATATGACGTGAGTAAAACACAAATAAGTATGTAATGAATGCTATAATGAAAAGATTGATTTATGAAAGTATAAAATCCAGGAAATGTGTCTAATATTTGAGAACATTAAAACCATCTCATTGAGCCCCAATGATAGAAGGGATTTAATTGGTATAGGAATAGAAGACAGAGTATTATAAAAGAAAAATAAATAATATTTAAAATGATTCTACCATGAAATACTGTATTGAACCTTTGAGAAACATAAAGGGTAGTGTGACCATTCAGTCATTCATTAAATAAATATTTGAGTCCTACAAATGTACCTGGTTCCAAGGGAATCATCAGTGAACACAAATGTCATCTTGTTCATACCATAAAAAAAGAGAGAGAAACAAACAAAAAACTAGATATTATGTGAGAGAAGATATTATTGGCAAGATTGTGTAGAATCTTATATTCTTCATGAACAAGTTGGCCAAATACAGCAATTTGCTGTATTTACATGTTGGAAGAAGGAAAGCTGATAAAAGTCAGTTTTGGAAAAGAGAATGGAAATGGCAATAGCTGAGGGATACAAAGTTAGAATGCCATTGCTGTGGTCCACAAAAATGATAACCGTACAGTGAAACTGAGTGGTACTGGGGATGGAAACCAGCAGATGTATTGTATTTGAGACAGAAATTTAAACCAGTTGAGTTGGAGCAATATACATAGTAAAAAGAGATGAGTGAATGATACCAAGGATTCTGGCTTGTTTAATTCTCTTGCTGGTGGTTAAATGAACTGAGAATAGGAAAGTTAAGCATAAAGACAAAGGTTTAGTAATTATTTTCAGAGATCTCTTTCAATCTATATCAAATAATGCTATGTTTCAAAAGAACAAAAAATGTTTAATGCACTCACACAAACACTCAAAGCAACTGATGGTAAGCCCAAGAACATATAATTGGAAATATTTTTTATTTTAAACGTTTGCTAAGGAATATTGGCAGTATTTTGGAATTTTTTCCTCTTATAATTTAGGAGTAAGGTGGTATTACATTGTTGGTTTTGATTTGCATTTCCCTGTTAAGTAGTAATGTTGACCATTTTTAACATATGTTTATTATTCATTTGTATTGAGAATTATCTATTCATGTCCTTAGCCCTCCTTTTGATAGGGTTGTTCTTTTCTTGTTGATTTGTTTGAGTTCCTTGTAGATTGTAGATATTAGTCAATTTTCGGATGCCTAGTTTGCAAAGGTTTTCTTCCATTCTGTGGGTTGTCTGTTTACTCTGCTAATTATTTCTTTTGCTGTGCAGAAGTTTTTAGTTTAATTAAGCCCCATCTGTTTATCTTTGTTTTGTTGCATTTGCTTATAGGTTCTTGGTCAGGAAGTCTTTGCCTAAGCCAGTGTCTAGAAGGGTTTTGCTGATGTTATCTCAGAAAATTTCTATGGTTCAGGTCTTAGATTTTAGTCTTTATCCATCTCAAGTTAATTTTTGTATAAGGTGAGAGATGAGAATCCAGTTTCATTTTTCTATATGTGGCTTGACACTTATACCAGCACCATTTGTTGAATACGGCGTCTTTTCCTCACTTTATGTTTTTGTCTGTGTTGTCAAAAATCAGTTGGCTGTAAGTATTTGGCTTTATATCTGAGTTCTCTATTCTGTTCCATTGATCTCTTTGCTATTTTTATGCCAATGCCATGCTGGTTTTTTGTTTGCTTGTTTTCTAAAAATATACACTAGCTTCTACATTGAGTACACAACCATGCTGTTTTCCTTTAGTATAGTTTGAAGTGGGGTAGCATGATGCCTAGAAGTTTGTTCTTTTTGCTTAGTCTTGCTTTGGCTATGCGGGCTCTTTTTTGGTTCCATATGAATTTTAAGATTGTTTTATCTAGTTCTGCGAAGAATGATAATGTTATTTTGATGGGAATTGCATTGAATTTGTAGATTTCTCTTGGCTGTATGGTTATTTTCATAATACTGATTCTATCCATCCACGAGCATGGGATACATTTCTGTTTTTTGTGTTGTCTATAGTTTCTTTCAGCAGTGTTTTGTAGTTTTCTTTGTAGAGGTCTTTCACCTCCTTGGTTAGGTATATTTCAAAGTATTTTATTTTACTTTCTTTTTTTTTTGCATCTATTATAAAAGGGGTTGAGTTCTTAATTTGATTCTCAGCATGGTTGCTGTTGGTAATATAGCAGTTCTACTGATTTGTGTACATTGATTTTGTATGCTGAAACATTACTGAATTCATGTGTCAGTTCTGGGAGCTTTTTGGATGACTCTTTGACACTGTCGGGGTATGTGATCATGTCATCAGAGAACAGTGACACCTTGACTTCCTCTTTCCCAGTTTGGTTACCCTTTGCTGTCAGGTGAGTCTCTTGAAGGCAGCAGACTCACTCTTGGTTGGTGAATTCTTATCAATCTGCCATTCTGTATCTTTTAAGTGGAGCATTTAGGACATTTACATTCAATGTTATTACTGAGATGTGAGGTACTATTCTGTTCATCATGCTATTTGTTGCCTGAGTATCTTGTTGTTTTGTGTGTGTGTGTGTGTGTGTGTGTGTGTGTGTGTGTGTGTTATAGGTCCTGTGAAATTTATGCTTTAAGGAAGTACTATTTGGCATATTTCAATACTTAGAGATTCTTTTGGCAGTTCTTGTAGTGCTGGCCTGATAGTGGTGAATTCTCTCAGCATTTCTTTGTGTGAGAAACACCGTATCTTTACTTATGAAGCTTTTTCTATCTGGATTCGCATATTTCAAAACTTAGAGCTTCTTTTGACAGTTATTGTAGTCCTGGCTTGGTAGTGGTGAATTCTCTCAGCATTTCTTTGTCTAAGAAAGACTGTATCTTTCCTTTACTTATGAAGCTTTGTTTAGCTGGATACAAAAATTTTGGCAGATAGCTGTTTTGTTTAAGAAAGCTAAAGATAGGACCCCAATCCCTTCCAGCTTGTAGGGTTTCTGCTGAGAAATTTGCTATTAATCTGATAAGTTTTGCTTTGTAAAGGAAATGTAATCTGATGCTTTTGTCTCACAGTTCTTAAGATTCTATTTTTTATCTTGCCTTAACATAACCTGATGACTAATGCCTAGGTGATGACTTTTTGTGATAAATTTCTCAGGTGTTCTTTAACCTTCTTGTATTTAGACATCTGGATTTCTATCAAGACCAGGGAAGATTTCCTCAGTTATTCCCTCAAATATATTTTCCAAACTTTTAGATTTTTCTTCTTCCTTGGGAACATTAATTATCCTTAGGTTTGGTTGTTTAACATAATCCCAAACTTCTTGGAGGCTTTAAAAATTTTTTTTCCATGTCTTTGTCAGATTAGGTTAAGTTGAAAGCCTTGTCTTTGAGCGCTGAAGTTCTTTCTTCTACTTGCTCGATTTTATTGCTGAAACTTCCTGGAATATTTTGCATTTCTTTAAGTGTGTCTTTTATTTCCAGAAGTGGCGATTATTTTTCATTTGTGTTATTTATTTCTCTGGGGATTTTTTCATTTATATTCTGTATTATTTTATAAATTTATTTAAGTTGGTATTTGCCTTTCTCTGGTGCCTCCTTGACTAGCTTAATAATTGAACTTCTGAATTCTTTTTCTGACAATTCAGAGATTTCTTCTTGCTTTGGATCCATTTCTGGTGAGCTAGTGTGATCTTTTGGGCGTGTTAAAGGACCTTGTTTTGTCACAATACCAGAATTGTTTTTCTGGTTCCTTCTCATTGGGTAGACTATGTCAAAGGAAAGATCTGGGATTCAAGGGCTGCTGTTCAGACACTTTTGTCCCACAGGGTGCTCCTTTGATTGGTGCTCTTCCTCTTCCTCTAGGGGTGGGGCTTTTTGAGAGCTGGACTGCAGTTGGGTCTAGCCACCCAGTGGAGCTACTGGGCCCTGGGCTGGTACTGGGAGTGTCTACAAAAAGTCCTGTGATGTGACCCATTTTCAGCCCTCTCAGCCATGGATACCAGCATGTTCTCTGGTGGAGGCAGCAGGGCAGTGAAGCAGACTCTGTGAGGGATCTGGTTGTAATTTTGTTTAGTGTGCTGGTTTTCTCAAATGCTGGTTGTGCTGGCAATAAAGTTGTCACACAGACAGACTCAGGACCTCTTGTTAGCAAGGATGTTACTTACAGGCTTTGGAATAACCATTTTCTTCTTTCTTGGAACAGAGTTGTTCTTTTATGGGTTATTGCAAATATTTGAGTTGGTTGGCCTCCAGCCAAAAGGTGGTGATTTCACGAGAGCATCAGCAGTGCAGACAGAAGCCTTCCCTAGGGTCATCTGGATAAGTATTCGAATTTCTTATGTGGTGGGTGGAACCATAGAGCTCCCAAAAGATTATGTATTTTATCATCAGAGCAGGTGGAGAAAGACCCTCAGGTGGGAACAAGGTAGGTGTGTCAGAGCTCAGATTCGAGATACACCCAGTGTGGAGCTGAGTATGTTTTCAGAAATCAATCTTAGAACCTCTATTTATCATCTTATATTTGAAAATAACATCAAATAATTAAGATTATATGTAGCAAAATATCCCTGAATATGAATACCATGTTTATTCAAATTATAAATATCATAGACAAAGAAGTCTGTATTTATTTTCTCCTGTACCCAAAGTATCATTTGTACTTTGCCACAAAGTGTTTAATTTTCATACAGGTACATTAATTACCCATCAGTAATCATTTTTATTATGCATGCTGTTACTTTATTTTTTACAAAGGATGACAATCTTCATAGTAATAAAGTGAAAACACATGAATTTTTATTATTTAAGAAGCAAAGTGTGGTATTTAAGAACGTGTGCTCTACAGCCAGACATTTTGGTTTTAAATCCTAACCCCAGTCTTGTGACCTCCGGCATGTATTTCAGCTTTTTTATATGTAAAATATGCACATTAATAACAGTAACATGACTGGTTGGGTGCCAGTGGGTGGGGCTTTCTGTGGCCCTGTGAGAGATGGGGGTGTTATCCTCAAGCCAATGGAGTTATATTTCCTAGGGCATTATGGCTGCCTATGCTGCCTTGTACAAGTCACCATGGAAGTGGGGCTAAGCCGGCAGTGAAAGGCCTCACTGAGCTCTCACTCAGCCAGAAAGGCCAGTCTTACTCCCACTATGCCCCACCAACAGTACCAAGTTTATATCTAGGCAGCGGTGTGCAGGGCTGAAATCTTTCCCCGGGCTACAAGCCTGGGCAATCAACGTGCAGCTATATTTGATCACTGTTTGCTAATAGATAACAATAGATGATATAGATGAAGGCAAAGTTTTGTGGTCACCACTTCCCAAAATCTCTACCCTGACGCGGTGGAGAAGAAGCTTCTCTGACAATATTATGTATTGCATTTTTATGATGCACAGTAGCATGTTTTAAAGCTGCTGAAGTAGATGTCTACTTGATGGGACATCATCTTTGCCATGAACACTGTGGCAGGGCACTGCCTGTCATACATCCTTCATCCTGTTTACTAATTATGATGTGCGCCCATTATTCCTTTAGCTTCTCCCAATCAACCATTTTGAAATGTGGATATAACCGGAGTTCCAATCAACCATTTTCAAGGCCATATGAAAGGGGATCACAGTATAAGATCTACAGCTAAAAACTGGACTGAGTCTGGATCATTGATGCCATAATGGCACCCAGTAACTGCTCTGGATGGGCAATCTCCAAAATTACTTTGCACTATGGAAAAAAAATTACCAACTCTCTAAGCCACTCTTGCTGGTTCCTGTTTCCTGTGCAATTCCTACCTCACATAGCATATTTTAGGCTCTTTAGAAACAATGGAGAATTTAAAATTTAAGATAGTCTTGGAAATCAATTTGGTGCAAAATTTTCAAAGTAAATTTAATGAAAGCAAATGTGTTACAAAATTTTTTAAGTTACTTAGATTTTGTGTGAGAATTTGGAATGCCAGCTTTTCATTTGTAAACACTCTTACCTTCTAATTTTCTAAATGAATATTAGTAAAGTTACGTTATAACAAAAGTACAGTTTGTATGGCAAATACTTCCTTAATTATCAAATGAATATATTTTTAAATATGTACACATTCACAACGACATGCAATTAAGATGTGAAAATATTAACAGGTTTTATTTATACTTGGTTACAACCAAAATATGGACATTTTTGGTTTACTCTTCATTCACAAAAAATACCTTCTGCTCCAAAGTCAAACATAGTTTTCCTTTCCCTGTTTTCTTCAATAAGGGATTTGTTGTATTCTGTTACTTATTAAGCCAGAGAGGCTTTATAAATTAAACACGAGATTAATTTGAGCTTGCACCTCCTTGTGTATATATCTGTTTATATATAAGTATTTCATATTTTATATAATTAAAAAATCTGGAAAGGCAAAAAATGTTGATATGTATGCATAGGTACCATATTGAATGCAAAATAGGAAAGATAGATATGTAGATAGATAAATACTCTACAACTCCGTGTGTGTGTGTGTGTGTGTGTGTGTGTGTGTGCGTGTGTCTATGAAAAATTGATGGGAGATTTGTAAAAATGAAAACAGTAATTCTATCTCAGATATGCAAATTGGATAGATTTTTGCTTTACTCTGTGAATTGGATTATTATTTTCATCAGGCATATATTATTTTACAATAGGCATATATTATTTTAATGGCTATTTTAAAATAATTACATCAAAAGATAGTTTATGACATTAGATGTATTCTCTGTGTAATAGGAGATAATTTAATAAAATACAGTGAATGAACAATACGGTTTTCAATTCAGTAAATATACATAATTTCAATGAAAAAAGTACTAAATAACCAATGATTACAAGTATTATTTTTAAAGTTTTTTTTCCAATTTTCTGTATTGAATCTACACTTAAATTCTGAGAGAAAATACTAATTATGTATCACTTAAGAACAGAGTCTACACCAGATGCGATGGCTCACACAAGTCATCCCAACACTTTGGGAGGCTGAGGTGGGCAGATAACCTGAGGCCAGGAGTTTGAGACCAGGCTGGCCAACATGGTGAAACCAGCCTCTACTAAAAATACAAAAATTGGCTGGGCATGGTGGAACCACCTGTTATGCTGGCTACTCAAGAGGCTGAGGCAAGAGAATCACTTGAACCTGGAAGGCGGAGGTTTCCGTGAGAAGAGATCATACCACTGCACTCCCACTGGGGCAATAGAGTGAGACTCCATCTCAAAAAAGAGCAGAGCCTGAAATATTGGGAAATTATTTAGGAATAAAAAACTACCTACCTTATTTGAACCACAAGAAGTTCCATCTTTTATCCACNTTTGGCTGTCTGCATGATCACTGGGAAATTCCACAGCAACGCAGAGATGTCCACTTATGTTGGCATAAATAGTAGTGGCTCTTGGAATTTGTAATAAAAATGCCCCTACATATTTACATATTAATTTTCCACACTGCAGATTTCTATAATTTATCCATAAATAAAAATCATTAATTTTAATTTGGAGAAATACAAGAATATTATATGTAAAACAGATATATTTAAACAAAGGATATATGCAATTCAATTTAAAACACCAAAATAAATAAATAAGGGCCTTGCCTAAATTGTCAATGACAACTGAACATTTTAGTAATTATGAACTAAGGTTGATGCAAAAATAATAATGGGTTTTGCCTCTCTTTTAATGGCAAAAACCACAATTACTTTTGCACCAACCTAATATTTCCTAGTTAGCCCGACAACTTTTTTGTCGTTCCTTCACTTTTCTTTGAATCTGAAACAAGATTAAACCCAAGCTAAACATGAATTTAACATCTGTTCACCTTTTGAGTGATTTTAAAATGAAAATTTCAAGGTCGCTCACATTAATTAACAAAAATAGTCACTAATACCGTAGGGTTATCGCTATGTATATCACATAAGGAGTATGTCTTATAGATTAATGTGAGCATTTGCCTACAGTACATGCTACAAACTGTAAGATTTTTGTTTGGCCCATGCATCTTGTTTGGAATCTTAAATGCTACCATATGACCACTGCTACAGCAGAAGATTCAGGAAACCATGCAGGCAGAGAGACTAACCCTAGGACAACTACATATGTTGAGATAGACAACAGATGTCGTCTAAATAGCCTCCTAATTATCAAAATCTCAGCAGTGATGAAAATCTAGATGTCTTGGAGCAATTTTCTATGGCCTGAACTTTTCTCCCTTTGGCCAAAAGAAGAAAACAAAAATGAGCAAACCAGTCCCTGAAGTGTCCAGGTGTCCCAGACAAGTGCTTGGAGTTGATAAAAGCTGTCCTGCACTCATAGTGCACACCTGTTAAACGTTAAGTAGTTTTTTATTTTTTTATTTTATTTTTATTTTTTGAGAGGGAGTTTCACTCTTGTTGCCCAGGCTGGAGTGCATGATCTTGACTCACTGCAACTTCTGCCTCCTGGATTCAAGTGATACTCCTGTCTCAGTCTCCAGAGTAGCTGGGATTACAGGCACCCACCACCACACCTGGCTAATTTTTGTAGTTTTTAGTAGAGATAGGGTTTCACCATGTTGGCCAGGCTGGTCCTGAACTCCTGACCTCAAGTGATCCATCCATCTCAGCCTCGCAATGTGCTGGGATTACAGGGGTGAGCCACTGTGCCTGGCCTAACAGTAAGTAATTTCAACAAGTTCACTTCATAGATCATGTCTGAACACAGAGGAGAAACATAAACATTGTCCAAACCACAAATTTACTGTACATTCTCATGATTCAACTAATGGGTGTGACTATTGCTTCCTTAGCAATTACAGCTTTAACTTCACTTTAGTCTCCCCTCTTCATATATAAGATTTATTAAGATACACAATCATGTGTATCTTACAATATATCTCTTACTATATCTTACTACAATATATCTCTACTTAAAAACATCTATTTTAGAGCAAAGATCTAATTCCTGAAAGCTTTTTAAAAATCACTTAACACAAGTCCAAATCTCTAAACTGGCATGCTCCACAATTTCTTATAATGTGCATTCTTACCACTCAACATGTAGAAAAACCCCACTTGTTCTACTACAGCTGCCTTCTTGGTGGTCTTTGGTTGGAAGGCATTGTAGTAAGGTAGAACTGTAATCTGAAACACACATGCTTATACTTGGAAGGCACTGGAATGTAACTAGAAAGGGAAGGACTATATAACTGAGCTTTAAGAATGGAAACTGCAGCACAAGATATTCTGTAGATAGGCTTTGTTTAATAATTTATGAAAGCACATCCAAGACTGAAGATTCTTAGCTGGAATAATCCAAGGACAGAATTAAAATATGAGCCTAATATCAATTAGATGACTGGAAACTTAGACTGAGAACTAAAATCTCAATATAAATTTCAGATTTATACTCAGCCTAAAACCTGGATGACTACTGAACTAATCAAGTATGCGTGATGAAGAATACAGGGAGCATATGGAAAGCATCTTCTGGATGCATACAGAAATGAACAATGTTTTCAGCTGCTGCTCACAGACAGGGTTGGTTTACAGTTTGAGTCCAGCTATGTTAAATCTCTTCCATTTAAAAATTCTAGCCTTCAGAAAAGCAAAAGTGAATGCAATTTCTATTATGTATTAGTCATATTATATGATATATAAAGTTTAAATATATGCTAAACATACAAAGAAAAAGTAAAATATAACAGAGTGGGTAAATAAATCACTGGATACCAACACCAATACTACCCAGACATTGCATTCAGCGGAGAAGCGCTTTAACCCAGGTAACATAAAAAGAATCAAGGATGAAAGGAAAATATAGTTATACTAGCTAGAAGTTTTCCTTTAGTCAGTATATGCTTTAGCAATTATAAAGTGAATGTCTGTGCATGTGGAACTTGAGTATATGAGGAAGCAACTTGTATTTCTAAGTTGTACTTTATGGCACTTAATTGGAATTAGAATTATCACTAAGTTAATGTCTTAAATGCAGAGATTTAAATAAATGAATATATAAATGAATATGTGATACATGTATGTGTATATATGAAATGCATGTCCTAGCACCGTTGATTGATAGGCCTGAGAGGTAATGAGAAACAGCAGACGTGCACACAGCTTGTGCTTGGGTATTTATTTTCAAATACCATCTTCTAAGAAAAGGAACCGAGGCTCCTTGGATAAATAGCTGAATCCAGAGCAGAAGTAGTAGAAGTACAATGCAGCCTATAACATCTTTCCTTGTGCTAGAAAAATTTGGAAGTTATTAAAAAGTCATACAGACTTTTGAAAAGGACATATTAACAAACTCAAAGGGATTCCCAGTAGTCAAAATTAAGACAATTTGAGAAAGTATCAAAATAAATGATGATAGTAATGTATTCCATCTTATTGAATAAAATAATAATTACTGTGTCTGAACTTATATACATAAATATATAGGTAAGTAAATAAAAATAGAGAAGTGAATTCTTCTTCCTACATTTCTGACTAATAAAGGTAAAGTCAATTATACAATTAGAAAATCACTAATGGATTTTAAAACTAGTTAGTAAAAGTTTGAGGAGAAACAGAATATGCCCAGAGCCTCAGTATAGCTCCTTCAAAATTACATATTAAACACAAAAGGAAAAATAATAATTTCACAGTTGAAAGACTTAAAGAATAATTATTTTATCAAAACATTTAACCTAAAATGTCTAATACTGAAAAGAAAATGGCATGTACCTTTAAAAAAATCAAGGACACAACAATATCACTTCAGTGACAAACATGCCAAAATGCATAACTTATATATAATTATGAAAAATATCAACGAAACCTAAATTGTGGGAAAATTCTACAAATTACTTAACCAGTATTATTACAACAAAACAAAACAAAACAAAAAAATTAATAAAAAGTAACACAACTAAAAGGAAAAAAAATTCAAACTAAACAACTCTAAAAAATACATTATGAGAGGCCAGGCCCAGTGGCTCACGCTGGTAATCCCAGTATTTTGGGAGGCCGAGGTGGGAGATTGAGACCAGCCTGGCCGACATGGCAAAACCCTGTCTCTACTAAAAATACAAAAAATTAGCTGGTCATGGTGGCAGGCGCCTGTAATCCCAGCTACTCGGGAGACTGAGGCAGGAGAATGGCTTGAACTCAGGAGGCTGAGGTTGCAGTGAGCCGAAATCACTCCATTGCACTCCAGCCTGGGTGAACGGGAGCAAAGCTGCTCGCTCTCGCTTTTTCTCTCTCCCTCTCCCTCTCTCTCTCTCTCTCATTCTCTCTTTCTCTCTCTCTCTCTCTCTCTCTCTCACACACACACACACACACACACACACACACACACACACACACAATGAGTAAACGCAAATATCTGACACTGGGCTTGTTCCTGAACAAGAAAAATAGCCTAAAATTACTCTATTGAAACAATGAATGAAATTTTAATATGAGTCATGTTTAATAGCTATAATATGTAAGAAAACATCTTCATTTTCAAGATAAACACACTGATTTATTGAGAAATAAACAAGCACAGTCTTCAATTTACACTCAAACAGTTCAGAAAAAATAATTATGAAGAGAGGAGAGAGGAGTTAGAATCACAGAAGGGTAAAGCAATGGGGAAAATGTAAACAAACTGTACACCTAAGCAAAGGGCGTAAGGGAATTCCTTGCACTATTCATGAGAACTAGAAAGTTTGTTACAGGAGTTTTACTTTACCTTTGAAATAAATCAACATTAAATTTTACGAAAAAGAAATGGGTCTCCGTAACATTGCAGTTCTAATTTATTTATTTTTTTCAGCTTTGAGATGGAGTCTCGCTCTGTCGCCCAGGTTGGAGTTCAGTGATCCGATCTCCGCTCACTGCAACCTCCGCCTCCCGGGTTCAAGCGATTTTCCCGCCTCAACCTCCCGAGTAGCTGGCATTACAGGCACCGGCCATCATGCCTGCGCCATCATGTCTCGCTAATTTTTGTATTTTTAGTAGAGATGGGATTTCACCTTGTTGCTAGCCTGTCTCTAACTCCTAACAATCAGGTGATCCAGCCTCCCAAAGTGCTGAAATTACAGGCCCGAGCCACCCCGGCCGGCCTTCTAGTTCTAATGTATTTAATAATAGTAACAGCTAATAATTAGCACTTTATAGTACATACTATGTATCAGTCACCAGCCTAAGTGTTTTTCATAGAGCGTCTATGTTTCCCACTGGCACCAAACCAGTGATGTTAGTGTTATTAATGTGCATATTTTACATATAAAAAAGCTGAAATACATGCCCGAGGTCACAAGACTGGGGTTAGGATTTAAAACCAAAATGTCTGGCTGTAGAGCACACGTTCTTAAAAACCACACTTTGCTTCTTAAATAGTAAAAATTCATGTATTTTCACTTTATTACTATGAAGATTGTCATCCTTTGTAAAAAATAAAGTAACAGCATGCATAATAAAAATGATTACTGATGGGTAATGTACCTGTATGAAAATTAAACACTTTGTGGAAAAGTACAAATGATACTTTGGGTACAGGAGAGAATAAATACAGACTTCTTTGTCTATGATATTTATAATTTGAATAAACATGGTATTTATATTCGGGGATATTTTGCTACATATAATCTTAATTATTTATGTTATTTTCAAATATAAGATGATAAATAGAGGTTCTAAGATTAATTTCTGAAAACATACTCAGCCTCACACTGCGTGTATCTCGAATCAACTTTACCACAGCTTCCAGATATATCAGTCTTCGAATTAAGGTACGAATAACATTCTGCAGGACCAAACTCTACTTCTGAAAATAAAAAGGCGTGCTTAGTCATATTAAACATATATTAATTAAAAATAAATAACAAATACACTTAAAATTCTGAAATGGATTAAGATATTGTACAAAATAAAGTCATAACATTCAAAATAAAAACTAGATTTAAGATAATACAAAACCACTTCAATGAAATGTTTAACAATTGAAAGGACTCTTGTCTGCTATCCACAGATATATCCTAGACATACTCCAGAGCTTTAGCTTAACCTGTAGTTAAGTAATTTAAGTATTTTAATTTAATTAAAATATATTTTAAGTAAGTTTTTATAATAAGTCAATATCTGTTAATATGTAGGAAACTTTTTACACATAATTGACTTCTTTGTTCATAAACAGTTTTAGCATGAAGGTCTTTTCAAGTCAAACCACAACCAATTATCTTATGTTTTACTTGATAATTTCCCCAGAACAGAAATATATTGGAGTCACAACTGATTCATTCACCCTCCCATCATTCAATCCACATGCATAATCTGCATAATTTTAATTCTCTTAAGATCCAACCTACTTAAAAAGCAGTTTATTTCTCATAACCTCCATCTGCTCTACTTGACGGACTTAGTCAAAAATCTTTGACAGGAAGACTTAACCACTACATAACAACGCTGCAGCACAAAGGCTCGCTACCAGAGTGGACAGACTCAGAGCTCGGCTGCAACCCACAGATGCCGTAGTGAGCCGAAAAGTAACAGAGGTCATCTGCAAAGCTCGTTATGGGTAAGCAGTCAAAATTTTAACCTTGGCTAGGGTAGCAAGTCATTGCTGGTAGACAGAAAAATAGTCCGAAACAAAGAACTAAAGCCAAAATCTACAGCTCAACGTGAATTTTAGTTATCCAGGAGAAACTGCTGAAAGACGGTGTGATGATACGTTTTATGCGTCAACTTTGTTAGGCTACAGTACCAAGTTATTCAATTAAACACTAATCTAGGCATTGCTCTATAGGTATTTTGTAGGTGTGATGAAGTCTATAAGTTTATTTTAAGAAAGATGATCTTAGATAATGTGGATGGGCCAGATTCAATTATTAATATTTGAAAGACCTTTAAAGCAGGCTTCCTTGAAAAAGAAAAAAAATTCTGCCTGTGGACTTCAGCTTCAATTTATGCCCAAAATTTCTATTTTGCCCTTTTAATCGCCTTGCCCTATAGATTTCAGACTTGCCTAGTCAGCCCCACAATCTCATTTGCCAATTATTTGCATAGATATACATTCCTTTCTTGAGGTGGAGTCTCGCTCTGTCTTCCAGGCTGGAGTGCAGTGACGTGATCTCAGCTCACTGCAACCTCAGCCTCCTAAGTAGCTGGGATTACAGAGATGCACCACCACACCCGGATAATTTTCTGTATTTTTAGTAGAGACAGGGTTTCGCTATGTTGGCCAGGCTGATCTTGAACTCCTGACCTCAGGTGATCAGCCTGCCTCGGCCTCACAAAGTGCAGAATTACACGTGTGAACCACCATGCCTGGCCATATTCTTCTCTTTCAAGAATTATTTAGAATATTTAAACTAAAAGTGACATTTTAAAAGTCACAATCATTGTTGGGCATGTATCAGCATCTATTTCTGTTAAGTTTCCAAAAAAAAACACATATATAAGAAATAAAATGATAATAAATACCTTGGCCAAATACATCCCTACATTGTTTATCCCCAGTCACACAAACTCCATCTATACAGATCCATCGATTCGTTCCACAGGGATGCCCGGTCTGAACATAGTAGTTTTCTGGACATGATGCAGATGATCCATTGCAATATTCAGGGAGGTCACATTCGTCAAAGGCAGGCCTACATACTCTTTCTTTTGACAAAAACTGTTGGGATGAAGTAAATGATACTGAATTAAGCAGAATGTGAATACATAAGCATAATAATGGTAATTACTTATGTAGATAATATTGAAATTTTTCAAAAAGCTCTTACTAGACAATTTTCACAGCATGGTCCTTCAGCACAATTAAAACCGGCTTTCAATCTACATGTGGCACCATCACAGCATGTTGCTCTGATAAGGGTACAATTCTGTAAGGTAAATCAAATGCTCTAAACTATTTTCCAACTTTTATTCACATTGGACAGACATTTTCATGATGACAACATAATATGTAACATACACATGATGATGCTTAATTTACATGTTGGCAAAGAGAAAAATAAATAAAACCTCTTATTCATTTCTTAACAGACATTTATTAATTACCTACTAATTGCCAGACCTTGTGTTGTTCATATTGCTAGCATAGGCTTGGTTACACTGATGAAAGGGTTCTCTGAAGCCCTGGGGTCCACCATAGTTAAGTCATTGAGAAGAGCTCTGCCTCTTCTAGGCAGAGATAGTTAGATACAAGACAAAAAATAAACAAGAATTATAATTGTAGTGACTACGTCTTACTAGAGCCTTCTGAATCTATAATATTTTGACAAGCTTCTGCATTTTATGGTATATATTGTTGATTTATGTCAGTTTTAATTCACTAATTACAGTCTGGGAAATGATGTTACTTGTGAGAATACTGAAGTTTTCACCTTTATATCATTCACTCATATCTTATTATGCCTTGTTTTATGCTTTAGTTCATCTATGCCCAGTGAATATGCTTTTCAAACTTCTATTACTAGGGTTAAGAAAAGCAATAGGTAAGAAGAAGGCTGAAAGACAATGCATTCATTCATACACACACACATACACACACACACACACACACTTATTTTTAAAATATGCAGAAATTTAAAATAGGGTAAATTGGAAAAAAATGTGATAAATCACACAAAAATAAATCGTGGATTTAGTAGTCTTCATATGAGTAATAGCAAGATACTTACTTGGACACACAGAGTAGTCAGTATTTTTTGCAGCTGTTTTAAGAATTGTCACTGTTACTGCTATCTACTGTAATTCTAGAGGGGAAAGTTATATCTCAATGGTTTAAGCCTCAATTACATAACATTTAGAGAGCTTAGATACACTACCGTCAAACTGAAGAAGAAATTTTCTAGAATGTTTCCATTCAAACTCAGCCAAGCAGAAACAAGTAGGTGATGAGGAATAATTTTTTAAAAACATATCACACATATGGCTGGGTGTGGTGGCTCACTCCTGTAATCCTAGCACTTTGGGAAACTGAGGCAGGTGGATCACCTGAGGTTGGGGAGTTCGAGACCAGCCTGACCAACATGGAAAAACACCGTCTCTACTAAAAATAAAAACAATTAGCTGGATGTGGTGGCACATGCCTGTAATCCCAGCTACTTGGGAGGCTGAGGCAGGAGAATCGCATGAACCCAGGAGGCGAAGGTTCTGGTGAGCCAAGATCACGCCATTGCACTCCAGCCTGGGCAACAAGAGTGAAACTCCATCTGATATATATATCACACATCTTAGGATCTATAAACATAGTTTTATGTTTGGGGGGCGCTACATGAGTGACCACTGTAAGGCACAATGAAGTCTACTTAGTTTTCTTGATTCTCTTGAGTCTGTACCATTCACTGTGAGTCTTAATATCTCCCTCATTTCATTCTCATTATCTCTGCTCTCTTCACCTCCCTTCAACCCAGGTGCTTTATCTAAGATTTCTATTGTTTGGGAAAATTAGCTCTTCTTAATTATGTATGTTACAAATGGTTTTGACTTAAATATTGACCTGGATTAAAATTTTCAAGGACCATAAATGTGCTGTCCAGGTTTTCTTGCTCCTTAGTGAAAGCTTTAGATCTCTCTTTATGAACAGCAAAGGAATTTAGGTTAAATACTAGGTTTAAATTTTAGGTTTAAATATTCAAGAGGAAGAGATTGAACCTACATCAACTCAGTTATGAAATTAGTGGCCTTGAAAATTACTATTTGAGAGAATAGAGTGTTGCTTACCAGGGAACTCAAGGAGGGGAAAACAGGGACATGATGATCAAGGGGTGTAAAGTTTCACTTCTGCAAGATGAATACATTCTGGAGATCAAATATGACTACAGTTCACAATATCATATCATATACTTGAACTTTGCTAAGAAGGTAGATTCTGAGTGTTCTCACCAGAAAGGAAAATTTTTTAGAAAGGAAAAGGAAGAAATAAAATGCTATGTGAGATTATGGATATGTTAGTTATCTAAATTTTAGTGGATATTTCAAAATGTACACATATACGCAATCAAGCTATATGATTTAAATATATACAGTTTAAAACTGTCATCTATCCCTCAAAAAAGCTGGAATAAATAAAAGAAAATTACCTGTATATTCATACAAATTTCACATAGATCTACAAAGTAAAGGACCACTATACCAATATATGTAAGTCCACTCATTAGTTGTTATAATACCTACATGTCCTCCTGAATCATTTGCAGAAAATTTAGCTTGACAAATTAAGGAAAATGGCAGTTTCACACTTTAATTAATAAGTAATTGCTGCAATTTTAGTGCATAACCTCCCAAATGAGTACCCACCTCTTCGGACCCACAGTCACAGTCCTCTCCTGCTTCCAGAATTGCATTACCACACACAGGTTGCTGTTTGAAAACAGGATCTAAGCGAGGCTGATTGTGAAGGCACTGGGACTTCTCCTTTGAAATAAAATGTGCAAAGTCTTCGATGCTGCAGTTACTAAAGATCTTCACACCACTGAAATGACTAAAGGCACATCAAACTTCAAATTTTAATGCAAGAGTTTCCATAAACTATCTACCCTTAGAATAAACCTATATAACAGCATTCCACAACAGACCAAATTCCCAATTCTGTGATTGTCAAAGCTTTCAATCTCTGATCATGGGAAGTCAACTATATAAGAATGTAAATGTTTTAGTAAAAGTAAATTACTAATCCATAATATTCTATTGGCTCTCATTTGACACTGCTCTCTCTTATTTAAGCTCCTACTCTCCAAAGTGCCCCATTTCTTTTTCATTTGTCGTCTTTCTTCCACATAACTTCTAAATGCTGGGACACACCTGTACTAATAAAGAAAGCCGGCTTTTTCTTCTTCTTTTTAAAAAATTTCTCCTTCACTTGTGAAACTTAGTTTGGCTGTATTTTAAATCCTAGGTTGAGAGTTCTTTTCTTTAAGGATGTTGAATATTGGCCGCCACTCTCTTCTGGCTAGTAGGGTTTCTGCTGAGAGATCTGCCGTGAGTCTGATGGGCTTCCCTTTGTGGGTAACCTGACCTTTCTCTCTGGCTGCCCTAGCATTTTTTCCTTCATTTCAACCCTAGTGAATCTGATGATTCTGTGCCTTGGGGTTGCTCTCCTTGAGGAATATCTTTGTGGCTTTCTCTGTATTTCCTAGACTTCAAAGTTGGCCTGCCTTGCTAGGGAACAAGGCTGGATGGAGAGTAAGTCTGATGAATTGACAGAAACAGGCTTCAGAAAGTGGGTAATAACAAACTTTTCTGAACTAAAAGAACTTGTTCTAACCCAATGCAAAGAAACTAAGAATGATGAAAAAAGATTTGATGAAATGCTAATGAGAATAAACAGCTTAGAGAGGAATATAATTGAATTGATGGAGCTGAAAAACAACATGAGAACTTCGCGAAGCATACATGTTTCAATAGCCGAACTGACCAAGCAGAAGAAAGGATTTCAGAGGTCAAAGATCAACTCATGAAATAAAATGAGAAGGCAAGATTAGAGAAAAAAGAGTAAAAAGAAATGAACAAAGCATCCAAGAAATATAAGATTATGTGAAAAGACATAATCTATATTTGATAGATGTACCTGATTGTGATGGAGAGAATGAATCCAAGCTGGAAAACACTCTTAAGGATATTATCCAGGTAAACTTCCCCAACCTAGCAAGGCAGGCCAATATTCAAGTCCAGGAAATACAGAGAACACCACAAAGATATCCCTCAAGAACAACAACCCCAAGGCACATAATCATCACATTCACCAGGGTTGAAATGAAGGAGAAAATGCTAAGGGCAGCCAGAGATAGAGGTCAGGTTACCCACAAAGGGAAGCTCATCAGACTCAGCAGATCTCTCAGCAGAAACCCTACAAGCCAGAAGAAAGTGGGGGGCAATATTCAACATCCTTAAAGAAAAGAACTTTCAACCCAGAATCTCCTATCCAGCCAAACTAAGTTTCATAAGCGAAGGAGAAATAAAATCCTTTACGAACAAGCAACTACTCAGAGATTTCATCACCACCAGGCCTGCTTTACAAGAACTCCCAAAAGAAGTACTAAACATAGAAAGGAACAACCAGTACCAGCCACTCCAAAAACGTACCAAATGGTAAAGAGCATCGACACAATGAAGAAACTTCATCAACTAACAGACAAAACAACCAGCTAGCATCAAAATGGCAGGATCAAATTCACACATAACAATATTAACCCTAAATGTAAATGGGCTAAATGCTCCAATCAAAAGACACAGACTGGCAAATTGGATAAAAAGACAAAACTCATCAGTATGCTGTATCCAGGAAACCCATCTCACATGCAAAGATACACATAGGCTCAAAATAAAGGGATGGAGGAAGATATACCAAGCAAACGGAGAGAGAGAGAAAAAAAAGCAGGAGTTGCAATCCTATTCTCTAATAAAATAGACTTTAAACAAACAAAAATCAAAAGAGACAAAGAAGGGCATTACATAATGGTAAAAGGATCAATGCAACAAGAAGAGCTAACGATCCTAAATATACACACACCCAATACAGGAGCACCCAGATACATAAAGCAAGTTCTTAAAGACCTAGGAAGTAAAAGAGGACACAAACAGATGGAGAAATATCCCATGCCCATGGTTAGGAAGAATCAATATCGTGAAAATGGCCATGCTGCCCAAAGTAATTTACAGATTCAATGCTATCCCCATCAAGCTACCAATGACCCTCTTCACAGAACTGGAAATGCCACCTTAAACTTCATATGGAACCAAAAAAGAGCCCACATAGCTAAGTCAATTCTAAGCAAAAAGAACAAAGTTGGAGGCATCACACTGCCTGACTTCAAACTATACTACAAGGCTACAGTAATCAAAATAGCATGGTACGGGTACCAAAACAGCATGGTACAGGTACCAAAACAGAGATATAGACCAATGGAACAGAGCAGAGGCCTCGGAGGCAACACCACACATCTACAACCATCTGATCTTTGACAAACCTGACAAAAACAAGCAATGGGGAAAGGATTCCTGTTTAATAAATGGTGTTGGGAAAACTGGCTAGCCATGTGCAGAAAGCAGAAACTGGACCCCTTCCTGACACCTTACACTAAAATTAACTCCAGATGAATTAAAGACTTAAACATAAGACCTAATACCATAAAAACCCTAGAAGAAAACCTAGGCAAAACCATCCAGGACATAGGCATAGGCAAGGACTTCATGACTAAAACACCAAAAGCATTGGCAATGAAAGCCAAAATAGACAAGTTGGACCTAATTAAACTCCAGATTTTCTGCACAGCAAAAGAAGCAATCATTAGAGTGAACCAGTAACCAACAGAATGGGAAAAAAATTTTTCAATCTACCCATCTGACAAAGGGCTAATATCCAGAATCTACAAAGAACTAAAACAGATATACAAGAGAAAAACAAACAAGCCCATTCAAAAGTGGGCGAAGGATATGAACAGACACTTTACAAAAGAAGATATATATGAGACCAACAAACATATGAAAAAATGCTCGTCATCACTGGTCATTAGAGAAATGCAAATCAAAACTACATTGAGATATCATCTCACACCAGTTAGAATGGCGATCATTAAAAAATCTGGAGACAATAGATGCTGGAGAGGATGTGGAGAAATAGGAACACTTTTACACTGTTGATGGGAGTGTAAATTAGTTCAACCATTGTGGAAGACAGTGTGGCGATTCCTCAAGGATCTAGACATAGAAATTCCATTTGACCCCAGCAATCCCATTACTGGGTATATATCCAAAGGATTATAAATCATTCTGTTATAAGGACGCATGCACATAAATGTTCATTGCAGCATTGTTTACAATAGCAAAGACCTGGAACCAACCCAAATGCCCACCTATGATAGGCTGGACCGGGAAAATGTGGCACATATACACCATGAAATACTATGCAGCCATAAAAATGATGAGTCCCTGTCCTTTATAGGGACATGGATGAACCTGGAAACTATCATTCTCAGCGAACAGACCCAAGAACAGAAAATCAAACACTGCATGTTCTCACTCAAAGGTGGGTGTTGAACAATGAGAACGCATGGACACAGGGAGGGGAGCATCACACACAGCGGTCTGTTGGGGGGAACTGGAGAGGGGCAGGGGGGGGTGGGGATTTGGGGAGGGATAACATGGGGAGAAATGTCAGATATAGGTGATGGGTTGGAAGGCAGCAAACCACATTGCCATGTATGTACCTATGCAACAATCTTGTATGTTCTACACATGTACCCCAAAACCTAAAATGCAATTTTATATATATATATATATACACACACACACATATATATAAAGAATAATGTTGATATCAGCAAAAAAATAAAATCACTAGATCATTAAGGCCTGATTAGAATACTGCAAAAGACTTTCTCTCTTGACAAAGAAAAACCTCAATGGCAACATCTCTGAAATCAACAAATGCTGAGACTTCAGGATGAGCCAAGGCAAGGTGAAGGAAAGACATGCAGACCAGTTCATACTAATAAACACTTTTTGTGTAGCGATCTCATGCTTGCATTTGGCTTATCAAATCATGCATCAAATTATAAAATTATACAAGTAAGCATATTGATAAATGTAGTTAGATCACATGAGAGAAAGCCAGTGTAACAGTTGATTACAAGTGATATTGAGATAAATATGCATCATGAACATTGGAACATACATTTTGGTCCTGGAGTCCCTGGTCACATCTGATAGCCAACCATTATTATTTAACAACTTTTAAACTAAGTACATTAAAATTACATTAAACTACATATGTAAAGTATAAAAGTCAAAAATCTTACATTGCTTCTGGATTCATAATACAGACAGCTCCTGAGCAGTGGCATTTGTGAATGTCATCATAAGTGATCCCCATACTGAGGCTCAATAATTGTGCTAAAATAACTGCAAGTGATTCTAGACTTATGGTTCTGGGATGCTGAAAAAAAAAATAAATGTACATTATTTTGTTTGCTGGGAGAACAATGTAATTATTAAAGAGTCACATGATAAAATGGAATAGGCACCTCTAATAAGCTATCCCCGGAAGTGCCATCCATGTTGGCATAACTCATTATAAATACAAGAAAATTATGAAAAGTAAAGTCTGGAGTTTTACCAATACATGAAATGGATGATGTATTTGATGGCCTCAGACGAAGAAAAAAATTGCTCCAGAAATTTGTTAACTATATATAAAAACTATTGCAGTCTTATTTGTATTCACAAAAGATAATATTTAAAGAAAAACACATAGAAAAACATAGTATCAAATTATGAAGAGATTATTTTAATTTGTAATTTGGTCACTACCTGAGGTTGGGAATGGTGGTAGAAAGTGGGGGATAAAGGGGAGACAGCTTAATGAGCACAATTAAATAGAATAAGGTCTAAGATTTCTAGGACAATAGTGTTACATTAGTTAACAACACTTACGGTATATGTTAAAATAACTAAGAGTAGAATTAGAATGTTCCTAACACAAAGAAATGATAAAGGCTTGAGGTGATGGATATTCCAATTATCATAATTTAATCATTACACATTGTATGCCTGTACCAAAACATCACATCTCTCCAATAAATATATGTAACTATTATGTACTCCTAATAATTAAAAATTTTAAAGAATTGATTCCTCAAACATAATATTTTATATAGCCATTTCATACATGTAACTCATAAGTTAACTGATTGAATTAATTAACATTATGGTAATCATGACTGATAATAAGAATTCTGACCTTTCAATTGTTTAAATTTTATTGGGAAAACTAAAATGTCTTTGTAATATCTTTCTTTGTAAGAGTAAGATGCTTACTATAGTGCATTTTGATCATACTATGACATTAATTTTGAGAAAAATCCACAAATCCTTTAAATATATCTAATAACATTTTGATGAATATACTTCATGATAGGCTTCTAGGTATACATTTTAGTTTCTTCTGTTTGCTTCTCTAAGTCAATTTCCCATCATTTTCTACCATGCTGTCTAGCTCAGGAAGATGGCACAAATGGATTATGTCAGTGGGATGCTTTGCCCTCGACTTTTACCTTGATTTATTCTCATGGAGAGAAGAGAAAGAGATGTGAATGAAAGCAAAGTATTTATTATATCATTGTGAGGGTGCTTATGTCTCTTTGAATCTTTGAAGGGAGGTCTACCTTCTCTCTGTGACTCTGATAAAATGACTCCCTTCCTTCCGTCAACACTTGGTACCAATTAAAGTTCTTTATTACTTTTGTGAAGGTACTGCAAAGCAAAGGCTCTACATTTCGCATGCACATGGATCAAAACTCGGTTTATCAAATTTCCACACTTGAATGTACCATCTGCTTTCAGAGAGACAGTGTTAGAAAGAAGGAGGAGGACAAGGAGGAGGAGAAAAAGGAAAAGAAGGAAAAGGAGAAGAAGGAAAAGAAGGAGAAGAGAGGGAAAAAGAAGAAGGTGAAAGAATGATTCTACTGGGAATAAAATGAAGGATCCAGCCAAATTTAAAGTGGTTAAATACTGTATTGATACTGGTGCAGTTATTTTAAACCATCTTGTTTTCAAGATATTGTAGAAAGGGCTTATTAATCAAACAATAAATGCATCTTTGCACTTTTCTCTTTTTCTCCTCTTTCCTGTTATGTCTTACAGTTCACTAAGATGGAAACAACAACATCCAATGATTTCACGTTAGACATTTGTGTAAAAGCAGGATATTTTCTTCCTTCATGTTCAGTCGCTCTTGCATTCCCTCTCTTCATATTGTTGCATATAATTTGATCTTTCCTTTTGTCGTATTTCCTTTCAAAGACATTTTCAAATGTCTTTGATCATTATAGGATCAAAGACATGGTTTTGCATTTGAGATGATATTTCTCTACATTTTCTTTGTGATCATCTCACTTTGGATTTCTCTTAATCAGTCTGGCCTGCCATAACAAAATACCAGAGAAGACTTGTTGGTTTAATCCAGAGAAATTTATTTTCTTGCAGTTCTATGGAATTTCGCAGTTCTAGAAGTCCAAGATCAGGGTGCTGGCAGGGTTGGTTGGCATATGCTGAGACCGTCTTGGCTTGTAATAGGCTGCCTTCTTGCTGTCCTTTCCTCTGTGTGCACATGGAAAGCCTCATCTCTGGTGGCTCTTCCTCTTCTTATATGGACAGCAGTCTTATTGAATAAGAGCTCCCTGCCTTATCATCTATTTAACCTTGATTACCTCTTTTCAGGTCTCATCTAGGAATATAGTCACATTGGAGGTTAAAATTTCAACATATGAATTCAGGGGGAATGCAGTTCAGTCCAGGCTAGTATAAAAAAATTTTAAAAGATGTGTAAGGCAGTAGAAGAATTTCCTATGGGTCATTGTTATTATTATCTCTGATTTGAAAACCAAGTGACAATAAAGCAAAACTATATTTAACAGTGAATTAAAAAAATATATATTTTGGCACAAAAAAATTCAGTAAAGCAGAATTTTTTTTTTGGTGAATATAACTGATTAGAACCATGGTTTTCAAATGGTAACAGCTACAAGCATTTATTAGGCTTCTTTATATGCCAATCACCAGGCTGAGAAATTTGTAAACAGGTATGGATTTGTTGAGACTTCTTTTATTGCATAATGTGAATATTCCCTAAAAATGTGCCTGACATATAAGTTTTGAAAAAGAACACTCTTATCTCTAATTTTAGGTATCCACATTCTATTTATTCCTTTTTTTCTTTAATGAACATGTTATGTTTTATTTAACTCATTATTTATTCAAGGAACTGGTAAGATGTTCACACCAATTCAAAGAGTATATTAGTCTCTTCTCATGCTGCTAATAAAGACATACCTAAAACTGGGTAATTTACAAAGAAAAAGAGATTTATTAATTCATTAATTTTGAGTGTAACTGTACTTTTAATTTCTGTGGAGTGTACTACAGTATATGGATATTCCACAATATATTTATGCATTTGGTGGATAAAACGACTCAATATTGTTAAGATACTAATCTCTCTGAAATTCATCTAAAGTTTCCATTAAAAAAAATGAAAATAAAACAATTTTGTTGAAATTGACAAACTGATTTTAAAATGGAAATGCAGAGGATCTGGGATACCTAAAAGAGTCTTGAATAATGGCCTAGTAGGGTTTACACTGCCATTTTTGATGTTTCACTATCAAGCTGGGGTCATTATGACAATGTGATATTGGTGGAAGGACATATAAATACACCAATGGCCACAAAAGATTCCTGAAAGAGGCTAGCAATATGGTGACTTGATCTCTGTAACAAAACCAGAACTGTATTTCTGTGGAGGAAAACTAACCTTTAAATAAGTTATTATGGAGCAATTACCATCTAATGTGAACTAACTGATTCTGTTCCCTATTTTACACCAAACAAATTAATGTGGATTATATACTGAAAGGGAAAACAATCGTGCTTGTGTTATAGAATAACTTCATGATCTTAGAATGGGCAAACATTTCTTGAAGGTGTCTCTTTTTATATTAAGTTTTCTGAGAGTTTTTGATCCTATTTTTGTCATGAGTAGGTTCTAAATTTTATCAAATGTATCTTCCTGCAACTATTTTTAATAAAGATTATAACAGTTAATTTTCAAATATAAAACCCATCTTGCATTTCTAGAATAATTTCTATGTGTTCACCATGCCATACTCATTTGATATATTACAGCATTCCTTTTGTTAACATATAGTTAACATAAATCTTAAATCATAAAACAAGGTGAGAATTAGCCCCTCCTTTTGCATTATCTAAAGTAACCTATTACAAGCATTAAATATTTTGGAGACATTATTATGGAGGTCATATGGGCCTAGATTTTTTGTTTGTTTTGGAGGAAAATGTTTTAATTATAGGCTCAGCTACACCAATGGATCAATGGTGATTCAGATTTACTTTTCTATTTACTTGAGAAAATGTATTATTCATAAAATTTTATCCATATTTATTGTCATTAATTGGTTGAAGATATGCCTTCCTATATGTGTAATATGCATAGGACCTGTGGTCATCATGTCCCTTTTTTCAACTAATATTTGGAGAATTTTTTTTTTTAGTTTCTTTGAAATAAGATATCCATTTTGGTAGGTTGCTATAAAATTGCATATATCTTCAAAATATCAGTTTGAGTTTTGATAATTTTCTTCATTATATTTTGTATTTTGTTGATAGCCAATATTATCTTTAAAAATTATTTCCTACTTTCTAGCATATCTCAGCTTAACTCACCATCTATATGCTTTTTGGAGATGGAGTTAGATAATCTACATTCAAACTAACTTTAATTTTATTTATACATTAAAGCTATAAATGCACCACCTCTCAGCTCTGCCATTTTAGCATCCCGTAACTTTAGATATGCTGTATTTTTAATGTCATTTAGCTCAAAATGAGTTATCTTCTTATTTGGTTCTCATTTAAATCCACAATGGTCAGACACTTTTCTCTGTAAGATTTCAATCATTTAATATTTATCAACACTGCTTTATTTCTCACCATATTATTTGTTTTGGTAAATAGTCTACATTAGTATTTTGTTGCTTTTTGGTATAAGATTTTAGAGATATTACTTCAACAAAATAAAAAATTTTATATTGCTGAGGTAGGTTGGTTTTTTCCATTCTTAAATATGATTATGGTCTCTTTTCCTTTTTTTCTCTCACATTGGTGTATATATTTTGAAGCAATGTAATTAGATACATACAGCATTATGATTGCTGTCTTACCCTTCAAGAGTTCATCATAATTAAATATTCCTCTTTATTTCTCCTAGAATATCTTGCCTTAAGACTACTGCTGTGGACCAAATTGTGTCCCTCCCACTCCAAATTCATATGCTGAAACTGTGACCCTCCCCCCCGGCAACATGACTATATCTAAAGATGTATAATTGTCACATTGTACCCCTTGAATATATATGATGTTTGTCAATGAAATATTTAAAATAAAAAGTCATATGCTGATTATTCTTTCTTGTTTGTACTCAACACAAAACTACTTGTGTTGTGGTTTCACATATAAACTTTTAGGAAGGGACAGCATTGGAAGTATACAGACCCTAGATTGCAATCTACAGCCCTGCAGGATTAGGTAGAAAGGGTGGTGGGAATTTGAACATCAAAAAACAGAACTTCAACTATTTTCTTAAACATCTCACTTCTGTAAACATTGGCTATACCTGATTTTTCCAGTGAATGGGCAGGCAAAATAACCATGGAGAATAAGAAAGAATACTAGAAAATTGTTCTTCCAACTGTCAACACCAAAGAGACCATTTTTATCTGCCCATCCTGATAGCTAGTCTGCCTTTAATAATTTTGTTGCCATTGTTGAGACAGGGTCTTGCTCTGTTGCCCAGGCTGGAGTGCAGTGGTGCAATCATGGCTTAATGTAGCCTTGAACTCCTGGGCTCAAGTGATCCTCCCATCTCAGCTGGGACTATAGGGGCCTGCCATCATGCCTGGCTAATATTTCTATTTTAAAAAATTATTGTAGAAGTGAATTCTTACTATGTTGCCCATGCTGGAAGCCTGCCCTGCAGAGAAAATCCATTCTGCTATCCTCTTTGTTAAATCAGTGAAGACTCTCCACAGGAGAGTCTTATGGTTTCTTAATGTGGCTTGTGGCAAAATAAATAAGCCAAATTCCAGCATTTGAGACCAGATAAATCACTTGACCATAAGTATAAGTCACCTTCTCCAGACTTTTAAATAAATACTGAAGATTCATTTTTGTTGAACATTTTTTTCATATATTGTTGGCTACTTGTATGTTTTCTTTTGAGAAGTGTCTGTTCATGTCTTTTGCCCATTTTTTAAATGGGGTTATTTGTTTTTGCTTGCTTAATTGTTTTACTTCCTTATAGATTCTGGATATTAGGCCTTTTTCAGATACATAGTTGTGAATATCTTCTCCCTTTCTGTAGGTTGTCTGTTTACTCTGTTGATGTTTTTTGCTGTGCAGAGCCTCTTTTGTTTAATCAAATCTCACTTGTAAATTTTTGTTTTTGTTGCAATTGTTTTTGAAGTCGTATATTATTTGGCAAGGCCAAAGTCCAGAATGGTGGTTCCTAGGTCTTCTTCTAGAATCCTTATAGTCGGAGGTGTTACGTTTAAATATTGAATCCATCTTGAATTAATTTTTGTATATGGTGAAAGGTAAGCATCTAGTTTTATTCTTCTGTGTATAGCTAACCAGTTAATCATTAGAGAAATGCAAATCAAAACCACAATGAGACACTATCTCACACTAGTCAAAATAGCTCTTATTATAATTTTTTTTTTAAAAAAAAAACAATGCTCATGAGGCTATGAGGAAAATGGAACGATTATACATTGTTAGGGGGACTGTAATTAGGTCAGCAACTGTGGAAAGCAGTTTGGAGATTTCTCAAATAACTTAAAAAAGAACTACCATTCAGCCCAGCAATTCTATTACTGGGTATATACTTAAAAGAAAATAAATCAATCCCAGCACATTGGGAGGCTGAGGTGAGTGGATCACCTGAGGTCAGGAGTTCCAGATCAGCCTGGCTAACATAGCAAAACTTGTCTCTACTAAAAATACAAAACTTATCCATGTGCATTGGTGAGTACCTGTAATCCCAGCTACTCAGGAGGCTGCGGCTGCCATTGCACTCCAGCTTGGGCAGCAGAGCAAGACTCTGTCAAGCAAGAAAGAGAGAAAGAGAGAAAGAAAGGAAGGGAAGAAGAGAGGAATAAAAAGGAAGAAAGGAGGAAAGGAAGAAAGAAAGAGAGAAAGAGAAAGAAAGAAAAGGAAGGAAGGAAGGAAGAAAGGAAGGAAGGAAGGAAGGAAGGAAGGAAGGAAGGAAGGAAGGAAGGAAGGAAGGAAGGAAGGAAATCATTCTACCAAAAAGATGCAGACACTTACATGATTATCGCAGCATTATTTACAATAGCAAAGACATGGAATCAACCTAAGTGCCCATAAATGGTGGACTGGATAAAGAAAATGTGGTACATATAAACCATGGAATACTATGCAGCCATAAAAAAACATAACCTTTGCAGCAACATGGATGCAGCTAGAGGCTACTATGCTAACTGATTAACTCAGGAAAAGAAAATCAAATACTGCATGTTCTCACTTACAAGTGGGAGCTAAACATTGGGTCCACTTAGACATAAAGATGGTAACCATAGAAACTAGGAACTACTGGGGGTTGGAGGAAGGGTTGAAATCTAACTAGTGGGTACAATGCTCAGTACCTGGGTGATATAATTAATCATATCCCAAACCTTAGCATCTCACAATATACCCAGGTAACATACTTGCATATGTATGTCCTAAATGTAAAATAAAAGTTGAAATTATTTTTAAAATAAACAAGATTATTTTTATCTCCATTTGATTGATTTGTCTCTTTACAGCTTCACGTAGCTTTACTTCATTTGTTCATTGCCTCTCTGAAACTCCAGCAGATGTTGTATAAACATTCACACAACAAATAGGCAAGTTCTGTTTTTCAGAATAGTGATGGTATTATGAAATAACAGCAAAAAATATCAGTTTTGAATACATTAATGTTTTCCACTAAGATGATTAATGTCAATTAGGACATTTGGTTCTATTATCTTATACCCTATGAAGACTTTTCAGGTGACTGATATTTTCAAATGTTTTATTTTAGTCTGGTTCATAATTATGTTAGCTATGTAATTAAGAAAATGTACAAAATTTAAGTTTTAGCCAAAATTAATTATTAAATATTAAGATTATGAAAACTTGAAGAGCACTTTACAGTAAGACTAAACCAGATCACTACCTTAACTTTCTAGAAAGAATATCTTGAACTCATAATAGGGAATTGAAAAATTTTTATATATAGTGAATTCAATGAGCACTTCTTATAGTTTAAACATTTCTATCAGCAACTGTAACAAAGATGCTTAGAACAATGCAAATTTTAATATACATACAAATAAAATATGAAAATGTTTAACTGTATACTGATCTATATAGCATACTTTCTCTACATAACTGTACATACCAGAACAACACCTCCTGCATAGTTAACATCACACATCTTTCCTTGAAGTGTTGCACCAATATAATTTGACTTTTCTCTGTAACTTAAGTTTAAAAAGGGATCATAATCACATAATTAATACTAAATTTTTATAAGACAAATGTTACATTTATAATTATTAAAATTTCCATCTGCTTCTTTTAAAAACAAGAAAATAGATTTTATAAACAAATAATAAAAAGTGTTTTTCATATGAATTTCTGTAACACAGTGATTTTTATGTAAATTTTACAAAAACTGAAACAGAAAAACTAAAAACAAAAAATGATAAAAAGAAACACAATTCCTATGTGTATAAACTAGTTGTATTCAATAACTTACTTGAATAAACTGCACAATAAAAAATAAAAATAAATAAATAAATAAACTTTCTTAAAAGTCAAAAGTTAAGGCAATGCAACTGGTTAATGAGCAGAAACACTCTATGGACTAAAGTCTCTCATTATTCAGACAAATTAGTCTCCCAAAGACATGAAAAAGTCATGTCATATTTATAGGACAGAAGATTAAAAAGTGAAATGTTTAAAACTCCCAGGACAATCTTTAATATTCTCTCTCTCTGTATATATATACATATATATATGCACGCACACATATTATACATATATATATATATCTTCAGAATATTGATGAAAGAAAAACAGGCTATTAAATAGAAAGGAAGTCTTATGTACTAAAACCTTCAGCACAACGCAGATATATTAGAGATATTAAAACACAGTGTTTAGCTTTCCTTTCTCGCTTTTTAATTTTATAACAACTAATCATAAAAAGAAAGCTGATTACCATATTTATAGAATTCAGATGTTTCTGCAAATAGATATTGTGAAAAGTTTATGCAATGTGTGAGACATTTAATAATGTGGTATACACTCTAGGAAAGAAGTAATATGGGAACAAGATTGAGGAGTGAGTTTTAACTTAAACCAATAAATAAGCTGATATCAGTCATTCTGACACAAATACTATATTGTAAAAAATATTTACATGATATATGTCAGAAAAAAAAAGAATTTTTTTTCTACATGCTTATCAACTATCAGATATTGGGTCAAATTGGATTTTTTTTTCAGATAAGCTGTATATAATGTCAAGATATGCTTACACAAGTAAAAATGCCACATCATGGGGACGTAAAACAAGATAAGATCTTTTCCATTTTAAAAATGTGTGTAATAATTCATTAGCATCTCCAGTGGTTGCAATTTTATTTTCATCTATCCAAAGCTCCAGTGAAGACAGAATAATTGTAAGATTAAATGAAACAAAAATCTAAAATAGAAAACATACAAAAATATGTTCAAATGCCACAGCTTTTAAAAATTGGATAATTATGTTTGAAAACAAGTTTATGACAGACATTAAACAACTATACTGTAAGTCTTCATTCAACTTTTTAAAGTATATTAAGTTTAAAATATTACTACTAAAAAAAGTAATACTTGAGATTTTATAATGCTTGCATTTAAGGAAGCCCCATACCCCATGCTTTATATAATTAAAGGTTTATAGTAACCAAATTAAGTGCATATAATTATTATTATTCCTACTTCAGATAAGTAAAATTTAAAATAAAACTTAATTTCCCCATACCACACAACATGTGTATTCATGAAGTGTCATAAGGAGGTGTACAAATCGTTTCAGTAACATAACAAGTGCAAAAGTATAAGAAGCAAACACTTACAGCATTCGTCAGTCCAATCAACTGGAAAATTTTTTGAGTGACAACAGTTGTATCAGACCCCATATGATTATACTGTAAAATATAATTATATTTTAGATATAAAAATATATTGCTTAACATTTAATAATTGTTATTGTTTCATTAAAATTCAATTTAGTGAAGTAAAAAATTGTTTAAACTACCAACATATTATTAGTTTTCAGACATTATTTTTATACAAATTATATATGTTCACTATAAAAAATATAATTGAAATTTTATTTTTCCTATAGAAATCAAAAAATTTTAAAACATTATAAAAAGACATAATTCAACTATCAATAAAATAATTATAATAATTATCAAAAGAAAATATTGGCTCTAAACTCTAATATTCAAATGTGTTTATATGAGACATAGTACATTTTCAAACATACAAATCACCTAAAGGTAAAGAAACTTAAAAGTTATGTCATGTAAATAGTAATAATGAGAGCTAGGATGTCTTTCAGGAAGATATAAAAATTATAAACATGTATGCATCCAAAAATAGAGCCAGATAATTACACAAAACAAAAAATAACAGAAATGAAGAGAGAGAAAATTCAACAATTATATTTAAAGGCTTATGTAAACAACTTTCAATAATGGAATATGTGGGCAAAAAATCAACAGAGATATTGAAGACTATAACAAAACTATAAAGCAATAGATATCTATAGAACATTTCACTATAAAACAGCAAAATATGCATTCTTTTTAAGTGTCCATGTAACATGATCCAGAAATAGAGCATATAAAAATGAAAATAATTCAGGATGTGCAAAATGATTTTAAATAAGAACAAAGTTGGAGAACCCACATATCTCAATTTTAAAACTAACTATAAACTACAGTAACCAAGACAATTTGTTACTGGCATTTTATTAGATTTACCTATCACTGAAATTAAAATCAGTTTCCAGAAATATATTCTAACACTTAATGGTCAATTAATATTTGAAGAAAATTAAAATTATTCCAAGAAAATTAAATAAAGATTAAGCTTTCAAAATTAAAAACTTTATCCTTCAAATGACACTATCAAGAAAACAAAAAGGAAATCTTCAGAGATGGTAAAAATATTTGCAAAATATATATCTGATAAAGATCTAGTATATAGAATATATAAAGAATATTTACAACTAAACAACAAAAAGACAACCTAATTAAAACATGTGCAAAGAGCATTGTTTACAATAGCAAAGACCTGGAACCAACCCAAATGCCCATCGATGATAGACTGGACAGGGAAAATGTGGCACATATATACCATGGAATATTATGCAGCCATCAAAAACGATGAGTTCGTGTCCTTCGCAGGGACATGGATGAACCTGGAAACCATCATTCTCAGCAAACTGACACAAGAACAGAAAATCAAACACCGCATGTTCTCACTCATAGGTGGGTGTTGAACAATGAGAACACATGGACACAGGGAGGGGAGCATCACACACTGGGGCCTGTCAGGGGGAAATAGGGGAGGGACAGCAAGGTGTGGGGAGTTGGGGAGAGATAGCATGGGGAGAAATGCTTGACTTCATCAAGTCATTTATGTTCTTCTCTAAACTGGTTATTCTAGTTAGCATTTCGTCTAGCCTTTTTTCAAGGCTTTTGGTTTCTTTGCATTGAGTTAGAACATGTTCCTTTAGCTCAGAAAAGTTTGTTATTATCCACCTTCTGAAGACTGTTTCTGTCAATTCATCACACTCCTTCTCCGTCGTGTTGTGTTTCCGTGTTGAGGAGTTGTGATCCCTTGAAGGAGAAGAAGTGTTCTGGTCTTTGATGGTTTCATCTTTTTTGTGCTGTTTTTTTTTCCATCTTTGTGGATTTACCTGGCTTGTGCTTGTTGCAAAAAAAGCTGCTTGATGAGGTCGCTTATCTGCCTGTTGAGGCGCTACTGGGTTTCTAGGGACTCCTTCAGGTTACTACGGAAGCTTCCTGTGTCCTTTTTGTTTATTCTGGGGGTTTAGGCCCACCTCTTTCGCTGACCTGGCGGTGCTGCTGGGTGGTCAAGAATGCAGTTCCATTGCCATGTAGGCTTCCTGTGTTTTTTGTTAAAACATATAGCCCAGTCTCACACCTCTAATGGTGGCTTGTGCCTTCCTCCACTGGGCCGGATCATTCAGGGTTCAGCTCAGACTGTGGCCCTGGCTGCACGGAGTCACAGCTTCAGCCCCCAGCCACACCCGGCCGTCTCCCCCTTTCAACTTCCTCTCTCTCCCGTCATGGGGTAGGGGCCTGCCCAGCTGCTCCTGCTTACAGCTCCCTCTCTCTCTGGGCAGGGGGAGGGGGTGATAGCTCGGTCCACAGGTCTCTCAGCCGCCTTTGGACTTATGCATCTGTTTAGGTCTGTGCGCCAATCCGGGACACCGTCCTGGATTATTATTCAACTCCACACTTGTAATTCCCGGCGCTTGACTGGCAAAGATCCCCTGTTCTGTGTATTGCTGTGGCTTTGGGGGAAGCACTGTATCTGGACTGGAGGGCTAGAGGGGGAGCCTTCGACTTGCCGGTCGGATGCCCTTTCTGAAGTAGCACCCCTCCCCACCTGGGTCTGCGCTGCGTGGGCTTTGCTCGTTATCAGACCAGACCCATTGAAATGCACCTGGTGCCTCAGTTGGAGTTAGGAGATCTCTGGATTTCTGCATCTCTCTCGCTGGGTGTTGTGCACCAGAGTTCTGTCTATTCAGCTATCCTGGAAAGTCCCTATATACAAAATATTTTTTTATCTTCAGATGGTATTGCCAAAATTAATATATGTTAAGGAGCTCTATTTAATTGGCTAGAAGAAAATGTTTACATAAGTAAAATATTCCTAAAACTTCTAGAAATATGGGAATGAATTCAAATGTTTTTCATGTTCATTTGTTTGTGGATAACTTCAGTGAATGAAAAGTTAGCTAAAGTGTGCTGGTTTATGTAAAATAAACATGTCTTTGGAGTTTCCAGCATTTTCTACCTAAGTTTCCTAATAAAATCAGTTCATGTTATCTCTATATTATGCAATTCATCAACAAGAAAAATAATTAAGTGATGAATACTTTTGTCTTGTGTTATACTTTGTCTACTAAAAAAAATAGCTCCCCAAATATCTTTGGTAATTTACACTTTTAAAGTTTTGCTAGGTTAGGTAAAATAATACAACCCCTCTTGTCCATGACAGATGGAGATAATATTTAGATGAGACTTTGGACTTTAAATGTTAGAGTTGGCGCTATTAGGATGGAATGAACATATTTTGTATGTGAGAAGGGCATAGGTATGGGGAAGTCAGGGGTGGAGTACTATAGAGTAAATTATCTCTTTCCAAAATTTCATATTTTGAAGTCCTAATCCCCATTGTGACAGCATTTGGAAATGGTATCTGGATATCAACAGTTTTTAATGATGTCATAGGGGTGGGTCCCTTATTATGAGATTAGTGCCCTTATGGGAAGAGATACTAGAGAGCTTGCTTTTTGGTGGCCATCTGTAGGCCAAGAAGAGCGCCCTCACCAGAATTTAACCATGCTGCCACCCTGATCTTAGATTTCCAACATCCAGAATAAATATAGTACACTATATGTACAAAGGAAACCTAAGAAAAACATTAGCAAGCTGAAGCCAGAAATATATAAAAGTGGTTATGCATCATGATCAAGTGGGACTTTAAATTAATAAAGGACACAACTAATATAATGATCAAAAATTCTTATAGTCATCTGAAAACATAGGATATACATTTCACAAAACCCAACACTTACTCATGATAAAATCAACAAAAATAACACGGCAGCTAATATTTTAATTTATTATCATATTAAATGGTGAGTCTATGGCTCTCCTACAAACATTGAAACTACAAGTTATCTCTCAACTTATATTTAAACATTGTCCTGGAGGTTCTAGCAAAGGCAGTATTGCAAGAAAATAAATACAAATACTTCACATTGGAAAGGCTAAAACAAAGTTATGTTTTATTCCAAAATGAATGCAGAAAGTCCTAAAGAATACACACGCGCGTGCGCACACACACACACACACACACACACACACACACACAGAGAGAGAGAGAGAGAGAGAGAGGATTACAAGTAACAAACATTTTTTTTTTGCAAAAATCACAAGATACAAGAACAATATACAAGATCAATTAAAATTTTGTACATTACCAAATGAACAATCCAAAATGAAAATATGAGAAGTAATCATATTAGAAACAAGATTAGGAAATAGGAATAAATTTTTAAAAAGCAAAAGACTCATATAGTGAAAAACTACCAACCATTACTGAGAGAAATCAAAGATCTAAATAATTGGGTGGACATATGATGATCATGATTAGAGTATTCAAAATTGTTAAAATAAACATCCTTCCCAAATTGATCTAAGAGCACAGTCTCTATCAAAATATAATCATCCCTGTTGCAGAAATGGGTAAGCTGGTCTTAAATGGAAATTCAAAGGATACAGAATTGATAAATATTTTTTTGAAAAAAGAAAAATTTCTATGACTTAGATTTCCTGATTTCCAAAACTTTCTGTAAACCTAGGGTATTCAAGTGACTTAGTACTGATGCTGTGACAGGCATACTGAACAGTGAAACTAGAATTCAGAATCCAGAAATAATCACTCAAATATTGATTGCCAATTTATTATGGACAAAGATGCAAGGCATTTCCTTGGGGAAATAACTTTTTAAAAATTGGTCTTGTTCTAATTAGTTTTACACATGCAAAAAGATTAATTTAGAACCATATTTCACATTATACATAATAATGAACTTAAATGGGACTTATACCTTTATTTTGCAAATATTTTCTAGTAAAGATATTTATAAATATTTTCTGATGAAAAATCTATATACAATATAAGAAGGAAACTTACATTTTGATATTAAGAAGGCAAAAAATGAGATTAAGAAATGGGCAAAATATTTGAACAGACATTTCACGAAAGAACATAGATTGATGGTTAATACACATATGAAAAGATGCTTAGCATTATGAATCATTAGATGTACAAATTAAAAACCAATATAATAGCAGTCAATGTCCACTAGAATGATGATAAATGAAAGGGCAAAAACACGTATTAGCAAAGATGTTAAGTGATTAAAACTCTCCTATATTGCTGTTGTTAACAAAATATGGTATAGCCACTTGCAAAGTATTTTGTTCACCTTGTGTAAGTCCCACCACAGCAAAGGACCTGTAAGACAATACAGCCCTTCTTTTAAATATGAAATGACTAGACATTTAAATAAAATGTTTAACATTAAATGTAGGTGCCAAAAACAAGGATATAATACCGAAAGCATCTATGTTGAGAAATGAACTACTGAAATAAAGTTTTAATAGTGTCTTCAGGGAGGCAAAGAAGATTTTGAATGCATGAAACAAGAATAGAAAGTTCTGGAACGAATATAGGAAAACACAATGCAAAACTCCAAAATGCATTAAGAAAACTTCATATATTTTTTAAAGTTGGAAACTTGCCTATAAAATAAAGGGAAAAAATGAAAAAAAAAGATAATAGAGTTATTTAAGGAGTTCTAAATTTCAGATAGTTTTAATTTAATTTTGTGAGGAAATCTTGAAAGGCATAACATTTTGAATAATTAAAAATAAACGTATTGATCACTTATTTTGCCTAAGTTTAAAATATTTAACACTAAAATAGTTTATCACCACCTTTTATCCCCAATATAAACCATTATTTTCCTGTCTACCTTATTTCTTTTTAAATAATATCCAAACTGTCAAGCATTACTTTTAAAAATCAATATAGTTCTAGAATACACACGAGTTGCTATAATAATTCCAAAACTATTTGTAAACTATTATAGAGGTAGCAATTATTTTCTTTACATCGTTGTTTATAAAATTGAACACTATATACAATTTGATTCTCAATTTGCTACTGATACTAATAATTTAAAGTCCTTTAAGGCAGCGCTAAGGCAAAATTATCATTAATTCTCTTTTGTTAAAAAGGTATTCTGAATTATTATTACAATCCCTCATTGCAAACATTAAGTGACATAAATAAATTAGAATATACTTACCAATTGTTTTTCAACTACAACATGCATTTCTACATACTTTGGAAAATCTGGTTGTGGCTGAAAAATCCATAAATTTTACATCAAAATTATAGAATTACTTAAGTATTTTTAGTGCATATCGCTACTATTAATGAACTAAATATTGAAAAACACAATTTTGCATATAGAAATAAAACCAGATAATATAAGCAATACTAGATATCACAAAATCTTTTTTATCTATTTTCTTTGTCATTTCTCTGCACCTAATCAATTACTTAATTTACTTGGGAAACAACTTTTCTCTGTCTTTCATTCTCCATATTTTCTTTGGTACCAAGCTATTCATATTATTCTCTCTTTTTAAATAAATCTATTAGTTCACCATTGCAAATGCATGTGGTTCTATTACCTTAGTGATGCTATTATTACATTTCTATGCAGTATGGTTTTAGATATGACCCCCAAAGAGTAAGGACATAGCTCCGTGTTTAGAGAATGGGATTTCATCTAAAGGATACGGCTAATCCTTGTATCAGACACAAATGCCATGGCTCATAGAGTTTGAACTCTGGCTTAACTTTTCTATGACTTAGGTTTTGCTTAAAAATGAGGATAGTTATTGTTGTAATGATTATTATGAAAAATGTTATCTATTTTCATCCCTATTGTTACACAGAAGAAACTTTTAGAAGAAATACACTAGAAAAAAAATTGTAAGATAGACTTTCCAAGCCCTTTGACACTATAATGTAGAAAATGCAGTATTTTATTGCTAAAAGTGCCACCTAAGTGCACTAGACAAATATCTTGACATACAGTAAGTGGATCAAGCATCAGAAACTGAGAAAACTTGTATTATGTTTACTTTATCTGCAGTTTTTCTTTTTTACATAGATATTAATAACTTTTTGGAAGTTCAGAAAAATTTCATTTTAGTTCAAAATGCTTTCCTTAAGAAAACCAATAAAGAAGGAATTAACAAATTCGGGATTTGAGTAGCAATCAGAAATGTGATGGTGACAGTAACTAAAAGGTTTTTTAAAAAAGTTGAGAAATATCAGTAAGACAAATTTAGGGCTTATTCTCACTAATTTTACCCATTTAAACTTCTCTCTCCTGGGCCAAATCTTGAAGATTTAAAGATTTTATTTTTAAAAGGCAGATGAAATCTGGTCCAGCTGGTTTCTCACCATTTTCATCCAACCTTAAGCACTGATTGTTTCATGGTTTTAATGAGAACTTAAAATCTTTTGGTAGTTAGGCTCCATCATTTCATTAAAGTCCCTAAGCAAGATTGCTCTACTTTATTTAAACATTGAGAGAAAACACTGTATTAATGGATTGGAGGATTTAAAAATCTTTGTTCTAACCAACACTAAGTGTTAGCTGTCAAACAGTCCCTGAAATAATCTTTGCTCTTTTTTATCTTTGAGATTGAGAGTGGTGATACTTAATAATTCATTCATTTATTTATTAAAAAATAATCTTGTTCAGAGAAAAAACATGTAGTCCATTTTAAGCAAATATATAAAATGGAATATATGAGGTCGGGCATGGTGGCTCATGCCTGTAACTCCAGCACTTTGAGAGGTCAAGGCAGGATAACTGCCTGAGCCCAGGAGTTCCGTAGCAGCCTAGGCAACATAGCAAGGCTCCCTCTCTATATTAAAAAATAATAATAATAAGTGGGCCTGTATTCCCAGTACTTGGGAGGCTGAGGCTGGAGAATCACTTCAGCCCAGGAGGTTGAGGCTGCAGTGAGCTATGATTATGCCCCTGCACTCCAGGCTGGGTAACAGGAACAAGAAAAAAAGAAGCGAAGGGAAGGGAAGGGGAAGGAAGGAGAGGGAGGGGGAAAGGGAATGGAAGGGAGGGGAGGGGAGGGAAAGAAGAGAAGGGAAAAAGAAGAGAAGGGAAAAGAACACAGATGCATAAGACAATGGCAGAAAATGTGTGTGTTGAAATGGTGGGAAAAATAAAAAGAAGAAGAAAAATACACAGATGCATGACAGAATGCCAGGAAATGTTTGTATTGAAAAGGTGAGCAGATGCCAATTTTAAAAATCCGCAGGCCAGGCACAGTGGCTCACGCCTGTAATCCCAGCACTTTGGGAGACCGAGGCAGATGAATCACTTGAGGCCAGGAGTTCGAGACCAGCCTGGTCAACATGGCAAAACCCCGTCTCTACTAAAATATAAAAAATTAGCTGGGCGTTGTGGCTTGTGCCTGTAATCCCAGCTACTCAGAAGGCTGAGGCAGGAAAATCCTTTGAACCTGGGAGGCGGAGGTTGCAGTGAGCCAAGATCACGCCACTGCACTCCAGCCTGGGTGACAGAGTAAGACTCTGTCTCAAAAAATAAAAATAAAAATAAAATAAAATCCAAAACACCACTAGGTTCTAGAATCTTCCTGCTTAGAATTATGAGGATGGAACTCAAGTGAGAGGAAATAATAGATATTCAGATTTAGGAATTAAATGTTTTAATGCTGGAAGTAGGAGGAGGATCAAATGAGGCTAGCAAATAAAATGAAATAGAAGGCAAATAAAATGAAATAGAAGGTTTAGGAGAGGTAGGAAGACAGATGGTTGAGGGCCGTGATTTCCCCATCACTCTACATTTTCAGGTGTTTCTTTGAATATGTTTATTTGTTCATTTTTGTAAATAAACTTAATAGTCAACTTGGTAAGCACTTCCTGGTAGATTAAGGCCTTGAAAAAAATAAATAAGTATAAAAGGAGAAAGAATAAAGGAATAAGGAACATATAAGACAAATAAGAAATGACAAGGTGGTAGATTAAATCTAAATTCTATAAGTGTGTGCATTAAAAGTAAATGCAATAAATAACCTTGGCTACTAAAATAGTTGAGCTCATAGAAGCAGAGAGTCACGTTGTGGTCATGAGAAGGGTCAGGCGAGGACAGGATGGGGAAACGTTGGCTATTGGTTATGCAAGTACAGTTAGATAGAAGGATTAAGTTCTAGTGTTCTACAGCACGATAGGGTGACTATAGTCAACCATAATATATTGTATCTTTTCAAGTAGCCTAAAGACAGAATTTTGAATGTTCCCAACATAAATAACATAAATAAATGATAAATGTTTAAGGTAATAAATATGCTAATTACCCTAATTTGATTATTACACATTTTATTCATGTATCAAAATATCATTCTGTATCCCATAAATATGATTATTATCTGTCAGTTAAAAATAAAATTGTCAGGTATGATTTAAAATGTTTAAAAACTTAGTAGCCAGGTACAGTGGCTCATGCCTGTAATTCCAGCACCTTGGGAGGCCCACGTGGGTGGATTATGAGGCCAGGAGTTCAATACCAGGCTGGCCAAAATGGTGAAACCCCATCTCTACTGAAAATACAAAAATTAGCTGGTGTGGTCACAGGCACCTGTAATCCCAGCTACTTGGGAGGCTGAGGCAGGAGAATGACTTGAACCTGGATAGTAGAGGTTGCAGTGAGTGGAGATTCAGCTTTTGTAATCCAGCCTCGCTGATACAGTGAGACTCCCTCTCAAAAAAACAAAAAATACTTAGTTTTATGTACTTTAAAAGAGATACACTTTAATTAAAATATCATCAGTTACTGTGACCACTCAAGAAAGAAAATATTTAAATTAATAAAATCTGAAATGAAAAAGATTACTAAAAATTTTACAGATATTTAAAGACCTAAGACCTATAAAGGAATACTACAAAAAACAATAGGCCAAGAAATAAATAGATAAAATAGAAAAACCTCTAGAGACTCACAAATTACCTAAATTGATTCCAGAAAATTAGAAAAATAGAAAATACTTCTGAGAAAAAAATTAATTACTAATAAAAATCCTTCCCTAAAAAGGTCCAATCCCAGATGGATTTTACAAATGTTTAAATAGAGGAGACAACACTTCCCAACTCATTTTATGAAGTTTATATCACCGTGATACCAAAGCCAGAGGAAAATACCATATGAAAACAAATCTACACAGCAATATTCTTTATAAATATAAATGAAAAAATCTTCAAAATTATGCCAGCAAACTGAACCCAGCAATGTATAAAAAGAATTATGCACTATAAGGAAGAGAGACTAGATACAAGGTCAGTTTAACAATCAAAAATCAATTAATGCAATACACCATATTAGCAAAATAGACGATAAAAATGAAATTTACATCTCAGCAGATGTTGCAGAAAAAAATAACTGACAAAATCCAACAACCCTTAATGATGAAACAGAAATCATTAACAAACTAACGTTGGATGAAAATCTGATGAAGGGCATTTGTGAAAAAATTACAAATAACATTATGCTTAAGGGTGAGGGACGGAATCTTTTCTCCCTAAGATGGGAAAAGATGAGAATATCTCTTCTCACCTATGCTATTCAACATTATAATGGAAGTGGTAATGAGGACAATTAAGTAAGAAAAAGGTCATTCAGTCTGGGGCAGTGGCTCACACCTGCAATCCCAGCACTTTGGGAGGGGGCAGATTACCTGAGATTAGGAGTTCTAGACCAGCCTGATCAACGTGGAGAAAC
>NW_016107320.1:14472062-14480139 GCF_001604975.1 Cebus imitator
AAAAAAAAAAAAAAAAAAAAAAAAAAGAAAGAAAGGAAAGGAAAAGGATATTCAGGTTATCCTAATTGGAAAGAAACAAGATAAACTATCTTTATTCAAGATGGCGTGAACATGTACATATAAAGTCACAGAGTTCAATAAAAAACTAGTAACTTTGTCAAGTTTGCAGAATACAAAACCAATATGGAAAATTCACTAATTATCAAATATTAATAATGAGAAATCCAAACTGCCATAAAATTTAAATAATATCTAAAATAATAAAACTTCTGTAAATAACAAAAGAAGCTTTACTGAAGATTCAGACATAAATACATAAAACATTGCGGAAATAAAGAAGACCTAAAAAATAAAAACTGCCTAACATTTATGGATAGAGTTGGTATTGTTAATATAGCAACATTCCTCAGATTTATCTACAGATTCAACACAATCCTGGGCGTCTTTTTATGGAAATTAAAAATAAATAAATATTTAAATACGTTTGGAAATGCATAGTAGCCAGAAAAACCAAAAGAATTTTGGAAAATAAGAATATTGAAGGCTGTACACTGACCAATTCCAAATCTTACTACAAAAATACAGTAGTAAAGAAAATGTGGTAGAAAATTAGGATAGACATAAAGATTAATGGACTAGAATTTTAAGTCTGGTAATAATCCTTAACATTTATGGTCAATTGATCTTTGAAAAAAATCAAGAACATTCAGTGGAAAACCAATAATATCTTCAACAAATAGTGTGAGAACAGTTGAATATTGATATGAAAAAAAATTTGAACCCCTACCTCATCCAATACAAAATATTAAACTGTATCATATATCAAAATGAGATTAAACAATAAAACATGTAGAAGAAACATAAGAATAGATGATGTGATATTGGTTGTGATGGTTAATTTTACCATAAACTTGGCTGAACCACTGTGTTCAGACAGTAGGTCAAACATTACCCTGGATGTCTCTATGAAGGCACCTTTTAGATGAAATTAACATTTAAGTTGGTAAAACTTTAGTAAAGCAGATTACTCTTCACTATGTGGGTGAAATTCATCCAATCAGTTGAAGACTTTTTTAGGAACCGGATTTTCCTAAACAAAAAGGAAGTCTGCCGGCAGACTATGTTGGTCTTAAAATGCAAATCTTCCTTGGATCACCAGCCTGCCAGTTTACCCTATGGATTTTGGATTTACCAAGCCTTCACAGTCATCTGAGTCCGTTCCATAAAATCTCTCTCCTTTTCTCTCTCTCCCTCTCTCTCTATGTACACAAATACACACATATAAATCTTATGTTGATTTTATTTCACTTGAGAACCCTGATATAGATGTCGGTACCAAGAATGAGGTACTAAGAAAACAGAATATTAAGGGGAAATCTTCTGAATTGGTTCTGGGGTTTTGGGAATTTGCCTTCTACTCCGGTTAGATTTAAAGCCAATTCTATAGAGAGCAGATAGGTCACGGCTTGATGTAGCAATAGAGACAGGCACTGATCAAACACTTATGAAGGCAAGGGTCTTGATGACCATGTATATGATGCTTTTGAACATTTTTGTCAAACTAGCAAATATAATGAGATTGGTTGCTCCTAATAGTGCTGGACAAAGTGGGGAAAGAACAGAATGAGCTTGAGTATTTGAATTACCATCTCAAGTGATACATAAATTACCCAAAAGCTTCTTCGTGTGTCTTAAAATAAATTTTTATATCCTATAGCCACAGAGCTGAGATTACTAAAAACCAAAAAACCAAACCCAGAATCTCGTCTTGTCATTGGATGAATTACAGTGCAAACAGATTTCCCAAACTCCCCTGGTATTACTGTCAAAGAGAGAGCACTGAGTGGGAAGCAGTGGGATCCTCAAAATTGTAATGGGAACCTAGAGAAGGACTGATGAAGCTGGGCTGTAAAACTCCTAAATGCTGGTGAGTTTTGTTTGCTAGTAGAAGAAGCCTCTCTTTCACTTTCTGAGGAAATTAATTAGCCCTGAATCCCCTAAGGAAAATATAATGACCTTCCCTGAGGCAGTTCTCTTTCAAGATAGGGGTGATTCTCCTCAGCACCCTACATATGTATCTGCAATATTTATGTGGATGGCATTTGTGTTTGTTACACCAGGATTTTAACACAATAACTATGAATAAAGGAGTGCCTCCGCTGACAATAAATATCTAGATTATAGAAAAAGATGCCATTAAGAGTTGAAAACATGATGATTGGAGTTCTGGAAAATTACAAAACTAGTTTTAAGGCATAATGATACAAGTTACGAAGTTTCTGATACATGTATCCATACATGTGGGTATATAAGTTTTGGTGTTTATGGATGTGTAAATACATAATTTATCAATTATAAACATTAGTGCTTATATTTTTGTATAATAATAACCATGTTCATCACCTACCTCTATGCTTTGTATTTTATAGGGTAGATCTCTTGATTCAATATCCTTCTCAGTATATAAGGAAACATCTGCTTTCTTATGTTTTACTTGGTAAATTACATGTTCAAAACCAACTGAAGACTCCAGGGGTTCAATTCCATAACTAACATTTTCAAACTGTAGTAAGCCTCTATAAATTTCAAAAAAAAAAAAAAAAATAAGTAAAATAATGTTTTGTGGAAAGCCAATAAAATACCACTTAGCATTATTTTTTTCATGGTATGCAGATTATTTTTAGCCTGATTCTAAAATAATAAAATAGGAGAAAGTTACTGGGTATTCACATATTTACTGAGTGACACCCCATAGTAATGCTATTAGCATTTGCCTAGCTGTTAATATTTCATGGCTTCCAAATATATTTAAAAAATCAGAATTCTGCAAAAAGGCAGGAGTCATTATAAGTATTTCCATACCATGCTTTTTCAGTGGCAATTTTCCCACCATAGCCATGCCTCACTTAACACCACTGAATATTATTTTAAAATGTTTAAAATAATTTTGAAGTCAATATTTTCCTTTGTAATTTATAAAACTGTAAATTACAACCTGAGTCCAGTACATGTGCTAACCATCACGACAGATTTTGGATAACCTTCAATATACCCTTGGTAGTGGCAGAAATTCTGAAAAATAAAAATAAAATGCACATACCTCCATTAGAATGGTTTGCGTTAAAGGCACAATTTTTAAAATAAATAAATTTTAAAAAGAAACAAAAAAAGATACAACTTTCAAATATGGAAAACATATATATGTTTTGTATGTGTGCATCAAACACTCATTGCTTCCAAAATAGATTTATAAGGTTATTAGCTGCTCATCTAATATGGCTCAGTTTTCCAAAGTGCTCCCCACAGATGCATAAAAATGAGTATATTTTCATATTTGTATATATTTAAATTAAACATTACATTCTCAGTTGTTAGAGTAAGGTGAACATCATCAAAACTTCTTTTTTCATACTGTTCTAAGTGAAATTAATTTTTAATTTCATCAAAATGTTTGTCAGTTCCATCAAAATTTAATTTGCAAATTTCACCTGGGATTTATATTGATCTTTGCTTTATAATTCCTCTTTCTACTGTGACACCTAAAATCTTAATTTGCACCGTTTTCCAAATACCATACTTCATCGACCTAACATACTGTATTTCTATTTCCCATCTTATTTAAAAATTTATGTAAAAATATGTATGCTTTTATTTTTATTATTAATTGGGGTGTACTTCATACTTTATATAATGAAGGTAAAAGTATCTTGAACATTTCACATCTTTTATCTCCTTCCTCTCAAATGTGGTTTATAATATCCAGATTGATTACATTTCTAATTCTGTGGAACAATTAGGAAGTTGCATCAACTTTAAACATAGGATGACATTGAGAAACTTAGAAATGAAAGAACAAGTCATATAGGATAAAATTTTCATGGAAGATTCAAAAAGCATCACTTATTATCCAATATCCTTTTCCAGTTTATTTTTATTTTTTATTTTATCATTGTCAGTTTTTGCATCATTTGCCTTCACTATAATATCTTCTTGTTTAATATTTTATTTGCACTTGAAAAATATCTGTATACACTTGATATACTTGCTGAATTTCTTTCTACTTCATTTAGAAGTTTAGTAAATTTCTACTTTATAAATTCTTGGAAGAGAAACGTTTAAATTTTTAAATATAATTATTATTTAACTCTTTCATGTCTGTCCATTGCCTTCTTCTGTAATTTGAGGTCTGTTTTTATGTGCACTCACATTTTAGATTGTTTTATCAACCTGATAATGTTACCTTTTAATCATGATGACTATCTGTTTGTCCTGGAGAGATCACAAAATCCAGGACAATGATGAATGGCTTATACTTGTCCTACTCTGGATGCAGGGAAAACACTCTCCTGGTCTAGCTGGCTGATTTTTTTTCTTTTGTAGATAAGTATTTACCAAAATAATAAGACTTTAGGAATGTGAATCATGTGGGGACTTAAGAAAAATAAATAATCCAATAAATACACCTGTTCCCAACCTAATGTAATGAGCTTTTTCCTAGGATAGACGTAGGACTGCAGCTTTGGAAAACATAATTTATTTTCATGGTAGTGTATTTTCACTATATTTGAGATCAAAATGCAACTACTTACCACATTCAGATTACTGATGCTTTGAATGCTCTGTAGCATTCTTGTTTTTTTTTTTTAATATATATTGTTGATTTAATGGAAATATTTATATGCAGTAAAACATAAAATGAATTATTGGTTGTATTGCTACATTTAAACAACATGCTTAAGTAACTAAAATATAATTAAGAATCCCAACATTGTCCTAGACAACTATTTTCAAATTAAAAAGTACATGATCACAAGTACTTAAAACTATAATAAAATTGATATTTATTTAACTATCTGTATATCCATAATAAAAGTTACTAGTTTGCTAGCAAGAATGATTTTTAACAAGGGTAATCTTGTTTAAATAGCTATATTTTCTATGTTTCCATTATTATTTTAAATACATATTGACATTTATTTTTAAATGAAACCACAGAGCTGAACCACTGAAGCACACTTCATGATAAGCACTGAAGAGAAAATATGAGACCACTATAATCCCTGATTACTTCATAAGGAAAACAGTCTGAAGAATATTATTTAAAATAAATGTAAGTACATATTGGGTTTGTGAAAGACTTATGTAAACGTAACTTGAATTTACCTAAGAAAAAGAAACACAAAAACAAATATTCAATAATTCCCTCCAAGAAACTTACTCAAATACAAGTTTAAGTAACAGCTGCAGGGTTGGGGTGAGAACGCCGGGCATGGAGGTGCATGCACCTGTAGTCCCAGCCCTTTGGGAGGCAGAAGTAGGAGGGTCATTTAAGCCCAGGAGTTCGAGGCTGCAGTGAGCTGTGATTGCACTATTGTACTCTGACATGGGCAACCGACTGAGACCCTGTCTTTAAAGAAAATTATTTTAGATGGAAAAGTTCACAGAAAGAGGCACTAATCAATCATCAAATATAATTTGTTTTCCCCTGAAACACAGCAATGTTAGATTGCTGTTCTTTTCACCTTCTCCTTGCTTCCCATGAAGGATGAAGAGGCAGCTGCAATTGCTGTTTTGCGTTTTCAAGTTTTCTTTGTAGCTTCTTGTTAAACTGATTCTTGATCTGAGGTTCATTCTGTGGAAAATCTAGGGATCTGGTTTTGGGAGCCTGTTCTTTGTAATTTCTTCTAGAGCTTTTAGATCCAGATAAAGAGTGGGAAAACACTGATTTTAACTTTCTGGTTTCTGTACTTGGCTTGGTTTTGTCATTTCTTCTATCTCCACAAGTTTCACCTGTATCTTCTTTAAGTAACACTTTTTCGAGGGGTTTTTGTTTCTTTTTTCTTTTTTTGTTTTTGAGACAGAGACTCTCTGTCTCACTCTGTCTCTAGGTGCCAGGCTAGAGTGCAGTGGCATGATCTCAGCTCACTGCAACCTCCGCCTCCCAAGTTCAATCAATTCTCCTGCCTCAGCCTCCTGAATATCTGGGACTACAGGCGCTCACCACCACGCCCAGCTAATTTTTGTATTTTAGGAGAGACGTGGTTTCACCATGTTGGCCAGGATGGGTCTGGATCTCTTGACCTTGTGATCTGCCCGCCTGGGCCTCCCAAAGTGCTGGGATTACAGGCGTGAGCCACCATGCCCGATGACAACTACTTTCCTTTCTTCATGTCCATCTGACTTTCCCAGTGAAGAAGTTACCACCACTATCACTATCTTCAGACATGGAAGACTGTTTGTAAACCTTTCTTCTGTGCTATCATCAAAATACTCCTCCTCTTCACATAATTCTTCTCTACCATCACTGCTACCACAGAGTGAGCTATCAGATACTTTCCTTTTTTGGTTTGACTTAGTGTTTTCAGTTTGGGGTCAGCAGGTGTCTTCTGGGACTCAAAGGAAACTACAGAATCCTTTCCTGAAGGCTTTGATGGAGAATTTGGAATAGTCACTGCTTTAGGTCCATGTTCTATCTTGCTATTTTTTCCTTTGAAGTAAGTATTGGTTTCTTTGCCAGTATTTTGGTTTCTTTCACTTTTTGCTCACTGATAATAGTTCCTTCATGCTGTAAATTACTTCCATTATCTTTTGAATACCAAGTGTTCTTAGAATAATTGTCCTTTGAAGCATTCCTTGATGTCTCAACTTCAGCAACATTTTGTCTTGCCTCTTTAAAGGTTTGGATAGCAGCTTTCAGCACGTCTGTCTCTTTTTTCAGAAGGGGATGCACTGCTAGTCTGGCAGTCGCTCATTCAGTTGCAGTAGAATCTGGCTTTTTGCTGATTTTTTCAAAGTTGATATCATCATCAAGAGCAGATTTAGTTACCGTATCAGGTTTCAATTTCTACATGGCATGAGTTTCTTCATGCAATTGTTGTGCCCGTCTTTGCTTTTTCAACAGTGCATCTTCAGTATCCTTTTTTGACTTCAGTCTGCCAACACTGCTGACAAGTTTTCGGATAATCAAAACTCGAATTCTCTTCACTTCTCTTCTCATCTTCACAACATCGTTATTGAGGTTCAGCGTTCCTAGCTGAGCCATGGAAGATGGAGGAATACGATCTGCTGCTGCTTGTGTGTGAACCCGCTTGTTTTTTTAACTGTACATTTATCTTTCATTATTACCCCTTGGGAAGTAGGAAGCAGAGTTATGTATGGAAGAATGATACAAAATTCAGATGTGGGATTTTCCTGTCTTCTCTCTCTCCTCTCTTTCATACATACAAACACACACACACATAGACACACAAACACACATACACACATAACAGTATACTAGTTATATTGAAGAAGGAGACCCAGGCATCTCAGATCAACTTCCCCTTTTCATATGTGATTCCTAAAACTGTAAACCAAAACCTTTTCATATGTAATTCCTGAGACTGTAAACCAAGACCCTTTTCATATGTAAAACTATAAACCTAAGATTCTTCCACGTGTAACATCTAAAGTGCAGCCTATATTAAGGCAGTATCTTCCTTTGTTAGGGGAGCTGCGTTTTGGACAGATTACCACCCAAGGCTCCCAGCCAAATAAACCCTCATTCCTCCTGTATTCCATGTCCGAGAGATCCGTTTCCTGTGGCTGCTCCTGCTACAATATGTTTTTATAGACTACTCTATAACTGACTCATAGAATAGTGTACTCTCTTGGGCAAAACTTAAAGCAACTGACCATATCTATTATTTCTTCTGTTAAATCCTAGCCTCTCTAAAATGCTTTACTTTCAAAGCACTTGACTGAGTCTCTATATAAAAATCAAGAATGCAAATGGAAAACACTACAGCAATTAGTAGAGCAGGGAAGAGGTTAAATAAAAGGACGGGCTAGGCGCGGTGGCTCACGCCTGTAATTCCAGCACTTTGGGAGGCTGAGGCGGGTGGATCACGAGGTCAAGAGATCGAGACTATCCTGGTCAACATGGTGAAACTCCGTCTCTACTAAAAATACAAAAAATTAGCTGGGCATGGTAGCACGTGCCTGTAATCGCAGCTACTCAGGAGGCTGAGGCAGGAGAATTGCCTGAACCCAGGAGGCGGAGGTTGTGGTGAGCCGCGATTGCACCATTGCACTCCAG
>NW_016107320.1:14480272-14481308 GCF_001604975.1 Cebus imitator
AAAAAAAAAAAAAAAAAAAAAAGGCACTTCAGGCATGAGCAATCCCAGTAATTTTATTCACTCTTCTTTATTATTTTTATAAAAAATTATAGACAATATTAGATTAAGCTCTACATGTTCCAAATAGATGAAAATTTAATATGCTCCTAAACATGTGTGAAATTTCATGTGTATTTACTTAGTCCTTGAACGTACTTCAAAGAAGATTGGATTTGCATTTTCTTCTTCAATTTAGCTTTCCTGATTCAAATTATAGTTTTTCACTTAACATATTTCAAAACATATTTAGTCCCTATCACCTCAGGCACATAGTCCCTTAGAATGTTTCTGAATAGTTTAGAAACATTACAATCATGTCTTTTTGCTTATTTTTTAAATTTATTTTTATTTTTTATTTTATTTTATATTTTTATTCCTTTTTTATTGCATTTTAGGTTTTGGGGTACATGTGAAGAACATGCAAGATTGTTGCATAGGTACACGTGTGGCAGTGTGATTTGCTGCCTTCCTCCCCATCACCTATATCTGGCATTTCTCCCCATTCTATCTCTCCCCACCTCCCCATCCCTCACTGCCCCTCCCCTATTTCCCCCCAACAGACCCCAGTATGTACTGCTCCCCTCCCTGTGTCCATGTGTTCTCATTGTTCAACACCCACCTATGAGTGAGAACATGCAGTGTGTGATCTTCTGCTCTTGTGTCAGTTTGCTGAGAATGATGGTTTCCAGGTTCATCAATGTCCCTACAAAGGACACGAACTCATCGTTTTTGATGGCTGCATAATATTCCATGGTGTATATGTGCCACATTTTCCCTGTCTAGTCTATCATCAATGGGCATTTGGGTTGGTTCCAGGTCTTTGCTATTGTAAACAGTGCTGCAATGAACATTCGTGTGCACGTGTCCTTACAGTAGAACAATTTGTAAGCCTTTGGATATATACCAAATTCTATTTGCTGGGTCAAATAGAATTTCTATTTCTAGGTCCTTGAGGAATCGTCACACTGTCTTCCACAATGGTTGAACTAATTTACAC
>NW_016107320.1:14482658-14496742 GCF_001604975.1 Cebus imitator
ACACTGATTTTGTATCCTGAGACTTTGCTGAAGTCGCTTATCAGTTTCAGGAGATTTGGGGCTGAGATGATGGGGTCTTCTAGATATACAATCATGTCGTCTGCAAATAGGGACAATTTGACTTCCTCCTTTCCTATTTGAATACCCTTTATTTCTGTTTTTGGTTAATCATCTGTTTAACAGAGCTAACTCAGTATATCAGTATACATCATCAACAGGAAAGCATTAAACTCATGCCAAAAAAGCCATGGCCCAACCCTTTGGACTCTAGTAATGTGGACACTAATAAGGTGATCATAGAAACTCACTTGACAAAAATAAAAGAGATCATAAAAAACATACCTGTAAATCTTGGTCAAGCGGTTTCATAATTCCTGTGTGATTATAACTGTAAACTCTAAAATTATAGGGTAAAAAATTTCTGTAAAATAAAGATAAAATGGAAAAATTTGTTTCCAAAACTTTCATTTTGAAAAGTTAGGTAGGTCGACATCGAAAGATAAAAGAGGAACAGAGAGATATTTCCTGAATGTATGAATTTTGTTCTAAATTTTACTTAAACATCTCAGACTTCACTCTCTCTTTTTTTACACTGTTTTCCTAGCTGTTTTCCAAACACAACAGGCAAGCTTGGATCTCAGGATATTTGAACTATTCTGTTGGCCCTTCCTGGAAAGTTCTGCAACATACTTCATTATTCTTCATCTACTTCAAGTCTTTGCTTATACATCAACTTCCCAATGAGGCTTACCTTGAAAATTTTATTTAAAATGTCAACTTGTGTAATCACCAAAGCATAGGATTTTTAAAACACACTCTAAGGTTGCACTATAGTTTTTGCTCAAGCATATATTACCTTCTCACATTCTTTCTACTCTATTTACTTATTATATAATTGTTAGTCACATTTGATGATAATATAAACTCAGAGATTTGTATCTATTTTGTTACTAATACTAACGTACCCCAAGCATTAGTAATGTTTGCCAAAGTTACATAAAAAGTTAAGCTAATCTCTGAAGATTAGAGCATTTTTTTTTTCAAAATTGATGATACAACATCAAAAAGCTGTAAGTCAAGTAGGATAAAGGGAAATAAAAGTCAAATGTAAATATATCATCAAAAGAAAAAAAAAAGACTAATAAAAACCCAGATAAACTTTAAAGATCTTTAAAATATCAAGAAAAAAGAATGTTACCTTTGAAGAAACACATAATACTTAATAAACAAATTAACAAATAATACAGGTATTTCAGCAATAGAAAAGAAAAAAAAAAAAGCCAGAAAACAATGGAATGGTGATTTAAAAGGCAAAGGACATCTTTTTCAAAGATATCTCATATGATATTTCATATGAATTTTAGGATTGTTTTTTATTTCCCTTTCTGTGAAAACTGTCATTAGAATTTTGGGAGGGTTTACCCTGAATCTGTAGATTGCTTTGGGTATTATGGACATTTTAGCAATATTAATTTTTCCAGTTCATGAACATGATTTATCTATTTATTGTTTTCATTCATTTCTTTTAACAATGTTTTATAGCTTTCAGTGTACAGATCTTTTACCTCCTGAGTTAAATTTGTCTAAATAGCCAAAACAATCTTGATCAAAATGAACACGGCTAGAGGCATCATACTACCTGATTTCAAACTATACTATATAGCCATAGTAACCAAAACAGCATGGTGCTGGTATAAAAATGAATGGAACAATATAGATATAAGAGAAATAAAACAACAGACCAGGGGCAGTGGCTCATGCCTATAATCTTAGTACTTTGGGAGGAAAGGCAGGCAGATCACCTGAGGCCAGGAGTTCGAGACCAGCCTGACCAACATGGAGAGACCCTGTCCCTACTAAAAATGCAAAATTAGCTGGGTATAGTGGCACATGCCTGTAATCCCAGCTACTCAGAAGACCGAGGCAGGGGAATCACTTGAATCAGGGAGGCAGAGGTTGCAGTGAGCCAAGATTGCCCCGTTGCACTCCAGCCTCAGCAATAAGGTAAAACTCCATCTCAAAAAGAAACAAAAAATAAAACCCAAAACAAAACAAACAAACAAACAAAAAACACACACATTACAGTCATTTGGGGTTTGACAAAATTGTCAAGAAGACACAATAGGGAAAGGACAGGCTCTTCAATGAAATCACATGTAGAAAACTGGACACCCACATGCAGAAAAACAAAATTGGATCCTATCACATACCATATTTAAAAAAAATAAATAAACCATCAAAATGGATTAAAATTTAACCATAGTAGCTGCTATGCTAAAATTACTAGAAGAAAGCATAGAGGAAATGCTTGACATTGGCTTACGTGATGATATTTTGGCTATGACTACAAAAACAAAACTAAACAGAAGCTAGGCAAATGGGAGCACAGAAAATTTAAAAGCTTCTGTACAGCAAAAGAAAAAATCAACACCACGAAGAGACAACCTACAGAATGGGAGAAAAGATTTGCAAACTATACATCTAATAAGGGGTCAAAATCCAAAATGTATAAGGAACACAAAACAACTCAATAGCAAAAAAACAAAAATTGAAAATGAGCAAAATACCTAAACAGACTTTCTCAAAAGAAGACATATAAATGGCCAAGAGGTATATGAAAAAATGCTCATTATCACTAATCATCCAAAAAGTGTATATTAAAGCCACAATGAGATAACACCTTACTCCTGTTTAATTGGCTATTATCAAAAAGACAGAAGATAACAAGCGTTGGCAAGGAAGTGGAGAAAAGGGAACACTTACACAATGTTAGTGAAAATGTAAATTAATACGACAATTAATAATGAGGTTTCTCAAAATGTTAAAAGTAGAACTACTGCATGATTCAGCAAAATATGTGAAATTCAGAAAGAAAAATATTACCTGATCTCATTTATATGGAAAGTCTAAGAAATTCAAACTCATAGAAGCAGGGAGTAGAATGGTGGCTTTTAGGAGCTGAGAGTGGGAAAATGGGAGATGATGGTCAAAAGGAAGAAAGTTTCAGTTAGAATGAATAAGTTCTAGAGAGCTTTTGTACAACAAGTTAACTGTAGTTAATACTGTTTTATACTTGAAAATTGCTAAGGGATTAGATCTCAAGTATTCTTCACCACAAATAAAGCTAAGTATTTGAAGTGATGGATATGTTCATTGGCTTCTTCATTTCACAATGAATGCCTATCTAAAAATATGTTGTAAACTGTTAATATATATAATTATTTCCTGTCGATTAGACCTTTATATAGCTGGAGGGGGAAGAATATAATTAAATAAAGATTTAATGACAAATAAAAACACCTATAATTTAAACAAGTAGTCTTATAATAGAAATACATTAATAATTTCTGAGATATATCAAAATTAACTCCAGATGGAAGCACCAAAATGTAGGGAGAACTAAAGAGGACCAGAATTGGTAAATTTTGGTTAAATTAAAATGAATACTGACTTTATAAAAAAATAGTAATATTTCATGGGGATTTAAAAGTATACAGGCTTGTGATGTATGAAAAAAATAATGAAGGGGAAGCAGAGGGTAAAGGGAGTTAGAAATTTAAGGATCTAAAAATACATGGTAATTGGTAGGAGGAATAATTTGTAATAGACTCAATTGCTCAAGAGTCGATATGTTGGCACAGAGAAACTACTAGAAGAATAAAGGAATGTATGACAAAGAATTTAATTGAGGGATAATGTATGATATAAATTAATAGATTCAATCAAATACAGGCAATGAAGATAAAAGAATATAAAACAAAAGATAAAAGAGAAAAAATATAATGATTCCAAAATCATGTGAAAATTCAAACAATCAAGAAGAGTAAGCACACCTTAAAATTGAAGGACAACTCTGGTTATAAACACCTATTATAAAGTCATAGTAATTAAAACCATGACATTTGGACAGACAGACAGGGTCTAAGAAAGACCATACAAAGAAAGAGAACAAAGAATCCAGAGACTTCTTTATATACAATCATTTAATTTATAACAAAGATTACATTATAGTGCAGTGAAGAAGTATCACTTTTTTATTGGGCTGGGTCCAGCACAGCACAAATAATTGCCAAAGCATCTATGATGAGGAAAAAGGTGAAAAGACTATCTTTAGGCTATCAAGATTTATTATAAATAGACAACCAGACCAAAAGGTTTAATTAAGAGCCTGGAAACAAATAAAACCATATATAAATGTATAATATATAACCATCCTGACACAGAAGTCATATACAGAAAGAAAATTCATAGAGCTCTTGAAACATTTGAAAAATCACATATAGAAAAACTAAATTGGTTGTCTACCTTACAGCATATTCAAAAGCCAATTTCTGTTTCAACAAAGACCTGAATGTGAAAGGCAAAACTAAAAATATTTTAGAGGATTATATAAGATTTAGTTAGTCACGGCCTTGGAGTAAGAAAGGATTTCTTATACAAGATACAAATATAACTTACCATAATGGAAGAATTATCTTTACCAAATACCATAAGTGTGAAAACACAGGGAAAGAAAAGGTCAGATTAGAAATATCTTTTGACAGAGAATAAATGTCTTAAACAGGCACTTCACAGGGAAGAAATTCCATATGGCTGACTGCTGTATTTAAAAAGTTAGAGAAATTATTTACAGTCAGAGAAATACATATTAAATTATTTACAGTTAGAGAAATATATATTAAATCACAGTAGTATATAAGTATATAATCAGCATTTAAAACTTAAAACATCTACGACTATTAATAGAATGCATATTTCAAAGGGGTATATAAATTAGTATAATGCTTTGGAGGAAATGTGCGGTAATTATGAAAATGCATGTAGCTTAATCCATATATATTTTAACATTACCAGGCAGGAACAAAATGTTCAAAATAAGATTAAAAAAATTGTTGTATAATCATGAAATTGGATGCTATACAGTAATAAAAATGAATACATTGGAATTAATTGCAGCAACATTGAAAAATCTCACAAACATTATTTTAAGTGACTAAAACTAGAAAAATAATCATAATTCATTTATTTAGTTAAAAAAACAGACAAAAAGAAGCCACATTAGCTAGGATAATAAATTCTATAATGATTTATTTTCCTCTGGGTACACACCCAGGCGTGGAATTACTGGATCAAATGATAGGTCTACTTTCTTGGAAATCACCACTAAAGAACTTATTCATGTAACCAACACCACCTGTTCCCAAAAAACTATTGAAAAAAAAATTTTTTTAAAGAAAAGAAAAAATAAAACAACTAAAATGACCAAGAAAAAATAAATAAATTCTAAATAAAATCAAGGAAATTTATCACAACAATCCAGAAAAGTAGTAAGGACTGAGGGGCTGTTATAGGAAATGACAAATAGTCAGATGGTTACATAGATGCTCACTTCATGACACTTATTTAACTGTATAAACATGTTTTGTTTTTAATTTATGCCAATTTTATTATACAATGAACATAAAAAAATTAAAGATAATTGAAAGTAATTCTTATGACAGAAGGGACTTATTTCCCTGTTTCCATCACTACTCTTGATATTGAAATAACTAATAAACAATCATTCTCAAATACAGGACTACACTATAATAAACTGGTCAACAGGTTAAATCCAGCTGATAGATTATTTTTGAAAATAAAGTGATATTGAAAAATAGCCACACCCATCATTTGCATATTGTTTATGGCACTTTTACAAAAGAAAAGTGGAGTGATTGCAAGAGGCTATATAGAGCTCAAAGCCCAAAATATTTACTATCTCCTCTTTGCCAAAAAAATTTCCTGATTCCATTATATTATAGGGTTCATGGGAATGATCAAAGCAATAGAAACAAAGACTGGTAACAGCTGAAAGAGTGAGCAGGTGAAGCTGTGCAAAGCAAGACAGAATGTGGATCAGAATCATGCCTTAAGCATAGATGGTTTAATGTCCTCTGGTCATTAGCATACAAGCACATTATTTGAGCCAATAGCCCCCAGCCTCAGAATACACTAATGCAAGCCTTATATAAAAGGAATAGAGCTAGAAATTTCCTCTGCAAGTTACTAACAAACACACATAAAAAATCAAAACTTGCTTCTGTCATCTCAGTGTTCGTTTCATCCCCAAATTTATATTTTGAAACCTAATCACCAATGTGGTGGTTTTAGGAGGTGGAACTTTAGGGAGATGATCAGGCCACAAGGCTGGAACTGTTCTGAATGGGATTGCTCTCCTTATGAAAAAGGCCTCAGAGAGTTAACCTACTCCTTCCACCATGTGTGGGCACAGCACGAAGGAACCATTTATGAACCAGGAAATGAACTTTCACCAGACACTGAATCTGCCAGTGCCTTGATCTTGGACTTCCCAGCCTCTAGAACTGTAAGAAATAAATATTTGTTGTTTATAAGCTACCTAGTCTATGGTATTAATATTTTGTTATAAGCAGCCCAAACAGACTAAGATACCTGCTGTACACAGACCCTGGACAAAAGGATGTTACTCAATACTAACTAAGGCAAAAATAGCATCACTTGCAAAAATGAAAACCCTAAACTGTATCTCAGGGAGATGTGAAATGGATTCCAAACAACCCTATTATTACTGAATCCCTGAGCTGAAAAAGCATGTAAACTTTTGACCCAGTTAACTGTCGTTGCAGGAAGCAAGCAGAAGCATCCACAAAACCACCCTCAAGGAGAGGTCTCCACAATGCAAAAAAATTAGAGGATGATGGAAGATAAGGTTCACTCAAAAAAACTCATCAATGATGATTTCAAACATATGGAAAAGTCCAAAACTTGAAAATCTGGAGAAATCCTGTAGAAAAATAGCAATAATCAGGTAAACTATGAAACTTAAGAATAAAGGTTGTAATGCTGAAACAGATAAAAGACAGAGATAAAATCCATAAAAGATTTACAAAATATAAATTTGTCAATTTGTGTAGAAATCCTAAAAATATAGTCATTGAAAAAATTCTTGAAGAGACTAGACATACGTGGAGTAAAATGGAAATTGCCCAGAATAAAGCACAAAATCAGGAATAACAAGAAATGTGAATGAGTACATAGAAATATGTGATAGATAAGTGAGTCAAAAATTGCTGACTTTGGAGAACAAAATAATGATTGACTAAAATTTATGTTAAGGGGGCCCCAATGTATACCCAATAGCATTCCAGGAAAAGTTAGCAGAGTGAGAAAAAAGAAGAGTTAAACTTAAAAATTGACAAGAATCTCCAGGATTGAAGCAAGGATGTTAATTCTCAAATTGAAAATTCAGAGTCCTTCGAGATATAAACAAAAAGAAATCAATGACTAGCATGTCATAGACAAACCACAGCATCTTAAAAGATACCAGAAGTACTCATCGGCGTTGGTGTTACTCTAAATATCCTACTAACCTGGATCTCTTCTCAAGTTTCTCAGGAACACAATGTGCAATGTGATAAAACTGATTCCTGGTGTTCTTATTTTGTATATTTGAAAGCCCTCGGAGATGGTCATGTTGCCAGGAAAAGGCACAGTTTGGTGCTAGCTCTGCACACATTCCAGGCCTCCTTGTCTTTTGAAAGTAAATGTCACATCACCCTGGATGTCTATAAACCGTTGGCCATACCTGAAACTAGTTACCAAGATACCCTGGGTAGGGACTGGCAGGGCTTGAGGGAGACCGCTAACAATGGTCACCAAAGGCTTCAGTATTCCACCAGGGGGGCTACCCAACAAGGCTTTATGTTGTTCCATCCCATAATATTATATACTTTATTCTCATCTGATGCAGGTAAAATGTAAAAAGAGTGAAAGCTTTGAATTTTATTTTTATTATAGATTTGGTCATTCATTTCTAAAATGAGTTGTAACATTCTATTTCTTGCTACTTTATTGATATTTTACAATAATGTTTTGAATGTTTTTGAGCCAAGAGTTTTTCTGCAACTGCTCTTGAATTTACAAATATCTGGTGATTCTGTGATTAAGGCTTTGTAATTCCATTCTAATTTTATTATGCTAGTCACTGAGAATGTGGTTACTATTCAAGAGATTTTTTATTTTAGTATGTGATTTTATTTCTTAAGTACCTTTTCACCACTTGCATGCAGGAAAATAGCCACATTATTTTTAAGGTATACAGTTTGTGATTCATCCATTACATCACCATAAATCGTACTGTATATTTTATACTTTTTTCTTGTAGAAAAAAGAATTTAAGAAATCTGTTAGTTACATTTTAATTCAGGTATTCTTATATGTCTAATTACACTTTACATATTTTGACTATATTCAACATTTATAAATACTGTATCTGTGATGCAGAAAGTAATTTCACAGGATGCTTTACTACTGATCCCTAATTTGCTCTCAGTCTCATCACTTGGTATTCTAAAGTCACACCTGTTGGTGAGATTCTATCTGAGTTTGCTCTATGTACTTCTTCCAGAAGGCAGCACTTTTTTTCTTCAGAAAAAGGTAATTTTGAGTCTTATTTTTACCTTATTTCTTCAAACTAGTACCATCTATCTTATAAACAGAAAACATTTTCTGAAATTTATGATGTATAAAAATATTGCAGCTATGAATCCTAAAACTGATACAATGAAAATTGATAAAATAATGATGATTACCTACTTTTGCATTAAATTCACAGTGTATGGTTTCCCTTCAATTACAATTTTGTAGGATACCTGGCAAGCGAGTACATTGAAAATGCAAAGAAAATGAGAAAAATGTTAGAAAAGATATATATCATTTTACATTACTGATAATTACACTAAAACACATTCATAAAATAAAAAGAGAAAAAATAAGAATGCTGATTTATCTTAATGGCATTTGACATTATAACTCTAAATTTCATAATAAAATGATGAATAAAATAATTTATATACCTCCTTATTTGTTCATTTTGAAATGTGTATGTTGATTGCACATCCTGAAACTTCATTGAATTCATCTGCCTGAACTCACAGTTTTTTGGCGGAGTCTGGGGTTTTCTATATATAGGATCATGTCATGTGCTAACAAAGATAATTTTACTTCCTTCTGATTTTGGATACCATTTATATCTTTTTCTCTGCCCTTGATAATTAGTACTATCAGTACTATGTTGAGAGTGGGAATTCTCGTCTGGCACCACATCTTAAAGTAAAAGCTTTTAGCTCCTTTCCACTAGCTATGATGTTAACTATGAGTTTTTCATAACTGGCCTTAATTATATTCACGTATCTTCCTTCTAAACTGTTAATAGTTTTTAATCAAGAAAGGATGTTAAGTCTTTATGGAATTCTCTTTTGGGATCTCCTGGTGTTTTCATACCCACATTCGTCTATGCTCAGATTCCCTGTTCTTACAAGGACATCAGTATTAGAACCGATTCTATTCTAGTAAACTCATTTTAATTTTATTACCTCTTTACAGACTCTGCCCCCAAATATAATTATATTCTGAGGTACCAGGGGTTAGAATTTCAATAAATAAACTCTGCTTTGGATTTGGTACACCTGTTCTGAAGACTCAACTTTTTAAAGTCATTTCTCAGTTAAAATATTTTTACTATTACCTCTTCTTCTCTTCCCCCGACTTCAGGAATGCCAATTTCTCTATGCTTAAGCTTCTAATTCTTACCTTTTCTCTTAGTCTTTTATATGTTGCATTTTGTCTCTTCAGTTCTCTCTGTTCTACTCTTAATTCCTGACTTTTATATTTTCATACTACATTTTCCACTTTAGGAAATTATATTCAGTTATTTTGAAAAATCTAGTAATTTTAGGTTGAATATTCTTTTGATTTTTAGTCTTTACTAATTGTAATAATTTAAAATGTACATTGTTTCATATTATGTTTGTAGTATTTGTTGAATTAATAAGCATAACAGCCTCACTGAGTTAAAAAATACTATTAATTCATTACTTTGTATCTGGCACTATTCTAGGCAAGAATAATACAGACATTAACAAAATAGACCATGTTTTTCCCTCATGAACTTGACAGTTGAAAACGGGCATTTATTTTTTACTTTACTTATTGCAAATTACTGTAACAATCAAGTTATTCTTGTTTGAAGATATTTCTCTCCAGAGATTCTCTGCTTATTTTCTAATATAATTAACATCTCTATAATACTTTTACATTAAAAAGCTTTCGTAAAATATTGTTAAAAACCTCACTGCTGGCTGGGCGCGGTGGCTCACGCCTATAATCCCAGCACTTCGGGAGGCTGAGGCGGGTGGATCACGAGGTCAAGAGATCGAGACCATCCTGGTCAACATGGTGAAACCTGGTCTCTACTAAAAATACAAAAAATGAGCTGGGCACGGTGGCGCGCTCCTGTAGTCCCAGCTACTAGGGAGGCTGAGGCAGGAGAATTGCTTGAACCCAGGAGGCGGAGGTTTCGGTGAGCGGAGATTGCGCTATTGCACTCCAACCTGGGTAACAAGAGTGAAACTCCGTCTCAAAATAAAACAAAAAACAAAACCCTTACTGCTCTTTTTCTATTTAAATGATTTGTTTTATTAATAGATATGTATTCCTTTTAACATCTAAAGCTATAATGTCTGTATTAGGATGACAAATGGATATTTGCTAAGGAAATGTTTGTATTTAAATTACTAGAACATCTGCCACTAAACCAAAAAAAAAAAAAAAAAAAAGATTGTTGTCTCAAGAAACACATTCCACTTCAGAAATGGATTCTAGAACTTAGTGAAAATGACAAGAAGCTTTTATATTCGAATTTAAAAAAGAGAATAATAATTCTGAACTAAAATAATCTATAACAGCATGAAAGGAACAGTCCTAATCATTAACATAGTTGCAATCAGGGCTAAAAAAATCATTAATATAATACATCATTAATTTAAGGGATCATCATATCCCATATAAGCAAGCCAAGGCTTACTTAACACCAATTACAAAAAATTCTTCCAAATACAGACGGAACGGTGAGTGAGAACAGAATCTCTAGGATGATCAAGCCAGTGATTATTCAAAGACATCTGAGAGGGAGACAGGTTCAGAAAATGGACTTGGGGTTTTTCTATCCAGCATCACTGCACCATTATTTCCGTGAAACATTGTTGTTCCTGTTTCGTTTTCAAAAGGGCTTTTCCATCCAGGGAAAATTGAGCATAAATATAAAATTCAACGGGTGTGCATGAATGAAAAATGGCAGATTAACTTCTTAGGAACAAAATATTTACACAACTATTTTTATTATTATTTTGAGAAGGAGTCTCCCTCTGTCACCCAGGCTGGAGTGCAGTATTGTGATCTCGGATCACATCAACCTCCGCCTCCTGAGTTCAAGCGATTCTTCTGCCTCAGCCTCTGGAGTAGCTGGGATTACAGGCCCACACCACCATGCCCGGTATTTTTAGTAGAGATGGGTTTTCACTATATTGGCCAGACTAGTCTCAAACTCCAGACCTCGTGATTTGCCTGCCTCAGCCTCCCAACATGCTTGGGTTACAGGTGTGAACCACGGCGTCCAGCCATGATTTTTAATTAGTAAATAATGTTAGTGATTCGTTACCTGTGATTCGATTCCTTCCTTTGTTATTGACCGTATTTTCTCTGGAACTGTAATTTGCACAGGTAGATTACCAAAATCTGCAGGGTGCAAAATGTTTTATTAGAACACTACCCATCATCTCAGAGCTTGTTTTATGAGCTTTTCATCTAAATCTTTAATCTCTATTTTATATGCTGCCTCTCATTTTTATTATCTTTTGAAATAACGTCAATTCCCATTTCTTTCTAAAATTACAAGATTTTGTTTCTGCTTGTTTGTTTATTGATTTTTTATTTTATTTTTTTATTGTTTATTTTTTTAAAAAAAAGAAATAGGTATACTTCTTTAGGATTATTACCCTGTAGGTGGGATCTGGTGATCTTGGGTCAATAGGTTCAAGCCCTTCAGGATAAATAAACTCACTCTGGATCCTTCGACTAGAGAGTACAAAAGTTGGGTCTCAACCTTTACTCTTGTGAAAAATGCAAAGCATGATCTGAAACTACAATTCTGAAGCATCCACTTAAGGCCTGGGACATCCCATCTTTCCTAGGTTTCCAGGACATGTGGGAAAGCCCTTATCCCATGTGGATTTTGGTTGGGGAAGGCGGCAATGTCGGGGTGAGGGCAGAGTTGCAGAGTTGGAAACCCCACAGGAAAGCATCCTTCCAGGGATGTCCAGTGTAACCTGGGGGCGAAGGGAGAGTACCGCTGAGGGACCCAAAATGTCAGAGGAGGGGGTTTTTTTGCTTACTCCTATCCATCCGCAGCCCACCGAGCCAGCTGAGCAGAAACAAGACTCGCCACATGGCTTGAAGTCCTGGGTCCCCGCCGGAATAATGGCAGTTGGTGGTTACAGGGCAGTTGGGAGCGCGAGATGACGCCCCAGCCACGCAGCCTGCAAGAAGCAGACGTCTGGGAGAGCCCAGGCGGGCTGAGGCTGGGTGCGCTGCACTGTGGAACCTGCGAGGCCCCGGGCCCTGTCTCTTGCAGACAAGGACTCCACTGGACGTGACGCCTAATTAAGGCAACAACAACAAAATCACTTCCAACAGCCGAGGAATAGGAAGATTCATAAACATTTCTTAAGTAAAATTTTAATCGAACATATATAAACATGTTTATAGTCAATCATAGGGTCACAGATTAATTAATATTAAAGTGGAAAAAAAAGTGTAATTAGTACCACGACGAAGAAAAGAAAAAGAATCACCCAAATCCCCAGATTCCCACCTCACGACCGTGACTTCTAACAACCGAAGACTAGTTTTATCTGTTTTTGAACTTTTCACAAATAGAAGCAATTACCATGTACTCTTTCATGTTTGGGTTCTTTTAGTAGGATGATTGTAAGGTTCATCCAAAGCATTAGTTCTGTTTTATACTCATTGGTGTATATTACAAATTCAATAAATTTAACACATTTGTTTTTCCATTTTGTTATTAGTGAACATTTGATTTGTTTATTGTTCCAGCTATTAAAAATAATATTTAGCTATAAACGTTCTTCTACATGCCTTTTGGTGTAATAACTAAGGATTTCTACTGGGTATATTTCTAGAGTGAAGTTGCTGGATCACAGTGTACGTGTTGGTAGATGCTTCCAAAAAGTTTTCCAAAACTGTACTGATTTATACTCCCACCAGAAGTGTATGAAAATTCCACTTCCTCCACATCAGTGCCTACACTTGTTTTCCTCCCCTTTCTGTCCTTCATTTTAGTCATCTCGGTTTCAGTTTGCATTTTCATGGTGGTTAATGAACTTTAGCACAATTTTATCTGTTTATTGCCATTTTATATAGCTTCTTTGGTAAATACCTTTTTGATACTTCGGTCCATTTTCTAATTGGGTCACCTTGTCTCTTCCTTAATGTATGTACAATCTGTTGATTCATTAAAGATATGATTTTTATGTTGGATATAATGATTGCAAATAACTTGTATACGGGGGCTTGTTTTTTCACTTTTAATAGATTTTTGTAGATACAAATTTGTCTTATTCAGAAATTTTATTTTATTTCAAATGTGATGAGGTTTTCAATAGTACGTATTTTATCACAGATGTTAAATTTTATCACATGCATTTTTCTGCATAAATGATGTGATCGTATAGTTTTCTCCATTTTTTGTTAATATGATAAAATTACTGATTTTCCAGTGTTAAAACAAACTTGCATTTCTGGCATATACCATATTTGGCTATCATGTATCACTCTTGTATATTTTGCTGGTTTGATTTTCTAGTATTTTGTTTTGCATTTTTGTATTCATATTAGTAAAGATATTTCTCTGTAATGTTCTTTCAATGTAATGAACTTGCCAATTTTTGTACCAGAGACATGTTGCTCTCACAAAAGAAATTAAGAAGCCGGGTGCGGTGGCTCATGCCTGTAATCCCAGCACTTTGGGAGGCCAAGGTGAGTGGAACACGAGGTCAAGAGATCGAGACCATCCTGGTCAACATGGTGAAACCCCGTCTCTACTAAAAATATAAAAAATTAGCTGGGCATGGTGGCACATGCCTGTAATCCCAGCTACTCAGGAGGCTGAGGCAGGAGAATTGCCTGAACCCAGGAGACGGAGGATGCGG
>NW_016107320.1:14496779-14501904 GCF_001604975.1 Cebus imitator
AAAAAAAAAAAAAAAAAAGGAAATTAAGAAATGTTATATCTTCCTTTACTCTTTGAAATAGTGTAATGCTGTCAATATTTATTCTTTTAATGTTTCTTAAGCACTTGGAAATGGAGTGATTATGACCCGGAGTTTTCTTTCTTTTTTTTTTTTCTTTTTTAAAGACAGGGTTTCACCAAGTTGGTCAGGCTGGTCTTGAACTCCCGACCTCATGTGATCCGCCCGCCTTGGCCTCCAAAGTGCTTGGATTACAGGTGTGAGCCACCACGCCCGGCCAGTGACCTGGAGTTTTCTTTGTGAGAAGATTTGTTTACTTGTTTATCTAATTTCTTTTAAATTTTCAGATTATTTTTATTTTTGTGTTGGTTTAAGAAAGTAATGTTGCTTACAGAATTTGTCTGTTTCTTCAGACTTACTAAACTATTGACAAAAGTTGTTTATTAATACCTTCCTCTCTTCTATCAACCTTTTAAGGTGTATAGCATCTGCAGACATATCCCTTCTTTCATTCTCAATATTGATAATTTGTGACATTTCTCTTTATGTGGGGTAAATAGTTCTTGGAATTTATGATTTTTATTAAGTTTTACAGAACTCAGTTTTGGATTCCTTTTCTTTTTTCTATTTTATGTTTTCTGCTTTGTTGATTCTTATTCTTGTGTTCTTTTCCTTTTTTGTTCTTTGGGCATAATGTTCTTTTTCTAGCTTCTAAGATTGGAAGTTTATATTATTTACTTTAAATGTTTCTTCTTTGTAACCTATGCTTTTAAAACTATCAATTTCCACCAATTTCCAAATTTCTATCTGTTCACTACTTCAACCTCACCAATGTATTCTTTCTTATACTTGATTTCGATATACTTTACTTTCAGTAATATTCAATTCTAAATGTTTTCTAACTTTCATCATGATTTCTTTTTGCTCACATGTTTAGTGGTGTGAAATTCCACATATTTGAGCATGTCTGAATTACTTTTTTATTAATGTCTAACTTAATTCCACTGTGATCATAGATTGTATTCTGAATGATTTCAAGCCACTGCAATTCACTAAGAAATGATTCCTTAGCCATTAGATGGCTAAAATTTGTATGTAACTATGTAAGTATAGTAAAAACAAATGCATGAAACACTGATTTGAGATAGTCTTTGTTCTACCATTAAGTCACTGTTTTCAGAACAGTTCACCAGTTTAAAGTTCATAAACTTGATCAGCCTAAAAACTCAATTGCAAGGTTTAAGCTATTCTGCCTGTGGCTTTAAGCACATAGTAAGGTATATTCTTTGAGACTCTACTTCTAGAGATATTTTCAGAGTTCCTTTTAAACCTCATGTTACCAATTTCAGCTTGCCATCTTAATTAATTATACAGCCAATTGCTAAGTTACAGTCCTGATATCATCAAGATTCCTTTAAGGAAAGAGCACTTCAAAGCAGTATTACACTCCTTCATACCTAATACTTTAAACACTGTTTACTGATAAATCAGGTAAACAAAGAAAAGCTTCAGTATGGTAGAGACCACATAATTCAGCCACCTGATCTAAGTTCACTAATAGTCAGAGAGCTGAGATTGGAGCCCTGATTCTGGCATTAAAAACTTTTTCTGCGCAGCCCATAAATACAGTAAGTGACATGGCTTACTCAGCTTATCTTCTACAAAACCTTGAAATAGCTTTAATTAAGTCTAATCTTGAGCCCACAGCTCACTGCCTAGGATATTAGTTTACGGCAATGAACAAGCAGACTTCCAAATGATGACCTCACTCCTTGACCAAGACAGACAGAAACAGAAAAAATTAGAAAAGATAAAAATTAGAAAAATAAAAAGAAAATAAAAAGAAAAATAAAAAAAAAATTAGAAAGATAAAAAGAAAAAATAAGTGAGAAAAAAAAGGACTAGGAGAGATCAGAGAAAGATACAGAAAGCAGGACTAAAGAAAACGTATAAAAAGAAAAGAGAAAGTCAGAAAGAGAGAGACAAAGAGAAAGAGACAAAGGGAAAAAGGCAAAGAGAAAGAGAGGCACAGAAAGCAAGACAAAGGACGTGAAGTAGAAGTAGAGAAAATATTAAGAAAGTTATAGATATAAGAATGCACCTTTAGTAGGGAAGGTTATAAAACAAAGACAGTTAAGACATGTTGAAGTCTATGAAAGTTATGAAAAATATTACAGGAAAGAATTTATGCAGGAAATATGTAATTTTTGTTTTAAAAAGTCTAAGCCAGTTTTAAAACACTGACTGCAAAAGAAATTCTGTGTGTAAACATATTGGTTAACAGTTAAAGGAGTTCGAGACCAGCCTGACCAACATAGAGAAACCCCGTCTCTACTAAAAATACGAAGTTAGCCGGGCGTGGTGGCGCACTGCTCTAAGCCCAGCAACTCGGGAGGCTGAGGCAAGAGAATCGCTTGAACCCAGGAGGTGGAGGTTTAAGTGAGCCGAGATCATGTCATTGTACTTCAGCCTAGGCAACAAGAGCAAAACTTCCACTCAAAAAAAAAAAAAAAAAAAAAAAAAAAAAAAAAAAAAAAAAAAAAAAAAAAAAAAGTTAAAGAAGTATCATCTAGTTTTTCTGTTAACTAGACATTAAAATATAGCACAAGTTTTTCATAAAGCACTAACCTGCTTTTTTACAAAGATTATAAAATATCTCTTAGCACAGGCACAAACACTAAAATTTCAAGTACCCCAGCACCAGCCTGGAGACTACATCATCGAAGGATGGAAAGAAGAAAGAACTTGAGCCAGCCTGAGAGATCCTGCAAGAGACGATGCAACTTCCTCAAATGAAGGCTGCTCAGAAGGCTAAGCAAATCCAGCTTAGGATTTGTTTCCTTTTTATTCTTTCACTCTGCCTGCAACCTGTACTTTCTACACTCTATCAAGCCATCTTCTAAGCTACCACACCCCCTTCCCAGCTTCTAATAACTACTGCTTAACTAAAAGAAGTTAACATACTCCCAGTGAAGTTTCTCAGTAATGGCATACAGTAAGCTGAAATGTCAAGTAACGTTACAAGTCCAACACAACAGATTCAGTTACACTTACAGCCTTTATAGTCTCAGCCACAGTCATCCTGGCAACTACCAGCGTGGCAATGCCATCCATTACTGAGTCAGTACAAACAGCTGCTTTTGTAGATAATCTGGCCAAAAATGACAGAAAGGTGTGCAAGACCGTCTCTCCTAGTTAGACCCCCATTCCTAAGAGTCAGTCTTTGACTGGAAAAAATGTTGCTAATTGTACTCATAATTGTCTTATGTTATTCGTTAATTCTAGGATGCAAAGCTGAAATAAAAGCAGTGACTGCATCACCTGACAGACACAATGACCGCCTCCCCTGACAGACCCACGGCTGAACGCATCAGTGGCCGATAGACAACAGAGCCTAATACTGTTAATAGGAAAAAGGGGGATATGTTGGGATTCATTCAGAGTGGCTGGCAAAATATTAGGGAAAGTTATAGATTATAATCTCAAACCTTTTGGAAGGCTGAAAGGTTTAATGGAATGGGCTGAAGGCAGCCAGTTCATTATGTTAGAACTGTAAGTCACAGGGTAAAAGATAGGGACAATGAAGCTTCCAAGTTAAGTCTGTTTACCCCACATTCCTTTGTCTATGTTTATGCATGCAGTCTTTGTGCTGTATGGCCCTCTCAGGGTGAGGTCAAAGGGGAATTACCCATTAATGGTGTTTACTCTGGGCCCCCCAGGAGCCTAAAGCTTTTATCATTCATAAAACCATTCTTTTATCCATGTTAATTATCTGCAAGCATATTGACTTAGAACTTCTGTTATTAAATCTGTATGGAATAAATGCAAGGGAGGACAGGAAGTAGTGGTTGGTTAGCTGCAATTGCCCTCTGAAAGCAGCTGATGACCATCCCTAGCCCACTCAAAATCACCGCACTGGGTGTGAGAGCATATTCATCCATCCATCATTGAGTCAGGGTCTGCAGGACAGACCTTTACAGGTGGTCATCGACATCCCAGGTGGTGACCCCAACATGACACTTGCCACAATCAGGTGTTTGAGACCAGCCGGGCTAACATGGTAAAACCCTGTCTCTACTACAAATACAAAAATTAGTTGGGCGTGGTGGTGTGTACCTGTAATCCCAGCTACTGGGGAGGCTGAGGCAGGAGAATGACTTGAACCCAGGAGGCAGAGGTTGCAGTGAGCCAAGATCATGCCACTGCACTCCAGCCTGGGTGACAGAGCAAGACTCTGTCTCAAAAGAAAAAGAAATCGAAGTCCAGATTTTTTCTATGACTCATGAAGCATTACCTGTTATGGGGATTCCTCTGTCCATAAACAAATCAGACAGCTACATGGAACAATGATCTTCAGACACTGGACCACAAGACAAGTATCTATGAAATAAGGAAAGTAGCACAAGACAAGGATCTATGAAATAAGGAAAAGAAACAAGGAGAACTCTGTGATTGTCCCAGCTTAACAGAAGGAGGTAGCTCTCTCTTAACAGTAGGAGGTAGCTCTCTTTAAATAATACGAGGTAGCTCTCAATGTATTAAGGGTTCCAAATCAAGAGAGAACTCTCACTCACAATTGCTACAAAGAGAATAAGATGCCTAGGAATACAACTAACAAAGGATGTAAAGGACCTCTTCAAGGAGAACTACAAACCACTGCTCAACCAAATAAGAGAGGACACAAACAGATGGAGAAACATTCCATGCTCATGGTCAGGAAGAATGAGTATTGTGAAAATGGTCATACCGCCCAAAGTAATCTATAGATTCAATGCTATCCTCATCAAGCTACCAAGGACCTTCTTCACAGAATGGGAAAAAACCACTTTAAACTTTGTATGGAATCACAAAAGACCCCACATAGCCAAGACAATCCTAAAAAGAACAAAGCCAAACTTCAAACTATACTACAAGGCTACAGTAATCAAAACAGCCTGGTACTGGTACCAAAACAGAGACATAGACCAATGGAACAGAACAGAGACCCCAGAAGAAAGACCACACATGTATAACCATCTGATCTTTGACAAATCCACCAAAAACAAACAATGGGGAAAGGACTCCATGTCTAATAAACGGTGTTGGGAAAACTGGCTAGCAATGTTCAGAAAGCAGAAACTGGACCCCT
>NW_016107320.1:14502345-14503762 GCF_001604975.1 Cebus imitator
TCATTAAAAAATCTGGAGACAACAGATGCTGGAGAGGATGTGGAAAAATAGGAACACTTTTACACTGTTGGTGGGAGTGTAAATTAGTTCAACCATTGTGGAAGACAGTGTGGCGATTTCTCAAGGATCTAGAAATAGAAATTCCATTTGACCCAGCAATCCCATTGCTGGGTATATACCCAAAGAACTATAAATCATTCTACTATAAAGACACGTGCACACGTATGCTCATTGCAGCCCTGTGTATAATAGCAAAGATCTGGAACCAACCCAAATGCCCATTAATGATAGACTGGACACAGAAAATGTGGTACATATACACCATGGAATACTACGCAGCCATAAAAAGCAATGAGTTTCTGTCCTTTGTAGGGACTTGGATGAATCTGGAAACCATCATTCTCAGCAAAGTGACCCAAGAACAGAAAACCAAGAACCGTATGTTCTCACTCATAGGTGGGTGTTGAACAATGAGAACACATGGACTCAGGGAGGGGAGCATCACACACAGAGGACAGTTGGGAGGGGCAGGGAAGAGATAACGGGGAGGGAGAAATGCCAGATATAGTATTCACCAGAAGTAAAATAAATTAAAAAAAAAAAAAAAGAAACAAGGAGAACTCTGCGATTGTCCCAGCTTAATAGCAGGAGGTAGCTCTCTCTTAATAGTAGGGGTAGCTCTCTTTTAATAATACGAGGTAGCTCTCAAAGTGTTAAGGGTAAATCAAAAAAGTCTGTCATTCTAACTGAGTTGAGGAGACAAGATCAAAATGTAGAAAGGGTGAGTTGGCAGCTATTTATAAACAAATGTACCAAAGACAGGAAAACTGAACAGAGATGAAGCTTGAGAAATATGCAAAGGAGATCTCTTGAGTATTTTCCCGAGTTCTGCTCTGTGCAGGCATGGAGTGAAGTTCTGCAAAGTTAAGGAATTAGGAGAAGACCAAACAGTTTCTATAACTCACACAAGACTATGTGAGTTATCATCTTCTAAAGTAGGGAGATATCATTAAATACCATTAAATAAGAGATATTATGTAGAGTCCTTGGAAGAGTCTTACTAGAACAATAACAGAATCTGAAACCACCCTAATGAGCTTAAAAGTAAACCTTGAAGAAAGATCAAAGTAGGCCATTAGGAGCTTAACGCTAGAAAAACAGTCTAACACTTTTCAAGGGAATGTACTAACATCCAGCAGTCAACAACATAAATTTGCAATATCCAGCATTCAATGAAATGTGATCTGTCCCACAGAGAAGTAAAAAAGGTATGACAGATTAAAAACTGTAGGCAAAGCGGCCGGGCGCGGTGGCTCAAGCCTGTAATCCCAGCACTGTGGGAGGCCGAGGCGGGTGGATCACGAGGTCAAGAGATCGAGACCATCCTGGTCAACATGGTGAAACCCCGTCTCTACTA
>NW_016107320.1:14504622-14529804 GCF_001604975.1 Cebus imitator
AAAAAAAAAAAAGAAAAGAAAAGAAAAAAGTTTTCACCACAGCCTATCATGATCCAGTTGCTGAAAACAAGTGATGGGAAAATGTTAAAATAAGCCAAAAATGAAAATTCACATTGCTTCCAAAATTGCAAATATAAGAATGACAGCAAATTTCTGTTCAGGAACCGTGAATGCCAGAGATGAGGAAAAACAACAAAAAGCCTTAATGACTAAAAGGAAAAGAATTGTCAGTCTGAAATTTTATGTTGCAGCCAAAGATATTCCTCTTTTCTTTCTTTCTTTTTTTTTCTTTTTCGAGTGGAATTCTTGCTCTGTCACCAGGCTGGAGTGCAGTGGCGGGATCTTGGCTCACTGCAAGCACCACCTCTCAGGTTCAACCAATTCTCTTGCCTCAGCCTGCCGAGTAGCTGAACTACAGGTGTGTGCCACCATGCCCAGCTAATTTTTGTATTTTTAGTAGAGACAAGATTTCACCATGTTGGCCAGGATGGTCTCGATCTCTTTCTTGCTCTCATGATCCACCTGCCTCGGCCTCCCAAAGTGCTGGGATTACAGGCGTGAGCCATCTCTCCCGGCCCAAAGGTATCTCTTTTAAAAAGTGCACTAAAACATTTACTTTTAGGCTGTGGGCCATATAATCTCTGCTTCAACTATTCAACTCTGTCATCATAATATTTAAAAAGCCACAGACAATACAGGAATAAATGTGTCTGGCTGGGTAAAAAAAATACAAACAGCAGCCAAGATGTGGTCTGTGAGATGCAGTTCCCAAATTTCCCAATTACAAAACAGATATTATCAAATTGAATTAAGAAAAGCAAAACAAACTTGCACCTTGTCTACACAAAAAGACCCTATTTTAAATATAAAGGCAGAGAAAGAATACAAGTAAAAAGATGAAAAAATATACACCATGCAAAAAAGAATAACGTGGAAGCAGAGGTGGCTATATTCACATCACACAAAGTGGAATTAAAGGCAAGAATATTTCAAGAAGTGATTCCATAATAATAAAGGGAATTGTCGTTTATCAAGCAACCATAATAATGCAAAATGTGCATGCAACTAGTAACAAAGCTCCAACAGACATGAAATAAAAACTGACAGAACTGAAAAGAGAAATAGACAAATTCACAATTATACTTAGAGATTCATTCCCATATTCTCTCCCAGTAATTAATAGAAAAAGAAAATAACCAAATATGTAGAACACTTGAAAAACATTATTGGCTGGTGGAGTGGCTCATGTCTGTAAGCCCAGCACTTGGGAAGCTAAACTGGGTGAATCACTTGAGATCAGGAGTTCAAGACCAATCTGGCCAACATGGTGAAACCCCAACTCTACTAAAAATGCAAAAATTAGCCAGGTATAGTGGCCAGCGCCTGTAGTTCCAGCTACTTGGGAGACTGAGACAGGAAAATCACTTGAACCAGGTAGGGGGAAGTTACAGTGAGCCAAGATCATGCCACTCACCCCTGCCTGGGTGACAGAGCAAGACTTTGTCTCAAACAAAAAAAAAAAAAAAAGGAAAAGGAAAACATTACCAACGAACTTAAACTAAGTGGCATGGAGTGAATTAGCAATAAGATATTGCGTGAATTTAAAAATAAACTTTCTCAGTGAATAACTGAACGTACATTATGAAAGACCATATTATGAGCCATAAACAAAGATTCGATATGTTTAAAATGATTCAAATCATACTAAGTATGTTTTCTGACTGTAATGAAAAAAAACTCAAAATCTTTTAAAGAAAATTACACAATTCTAAATAAACTACAGCTCAAAATAGAAATCACCAGGAAATCTGACAAATATTTTAACTGAATAAAACTGAATATACAAGATAGCAAACTTTGATGCATGTAGGTAAAATAGTTATTGAATAAAATTTAGTTTTAAATGCTTATGTCAGAAAAAAATGCTGCAAATAAATGATCGAGATGTAATCTTAAAAATATAGAAATAGGAAAGCAAAATGAATTGAAGTGAGTAGAAGAAAGAAAATAGTGACAAATAAAAATTAGTAAACTAGAATGTGCTCAATAGAAAAATAAATTAGTGAAACCAAAAGGTGGTTCTTCATCATGGACTTGATATAAACATTTAGCCAAATTCATTAGGGAAAAAAAAAAAAAGCAAGAAGATGCAGCTTGCTAATATCAGAAAATGGAGAAGTGAATTATTTCATATTTTACAGATAGTAAAGAAAGGTAATAAATATTATAAAATGTTACGCTAATAAATGTGACAAATGTGACACCAAAAACCACAAATTAACAAAGCCAATTCAGAAGAAAAGATTATTTGAACAGCCAGTTACTTAATGAATAAATAAATTAAAATCCCGTCAAAATGCCAGAAAGAAAACTTCAGACCAGATGGCTTTATGGATGAATTCCAACATTTATGGATGAGATAATGCCAACTCTACAAAAATCCTGCCAGAAAATTATGTTAAATGGAAAATAATGGTATGCTTTTTGTTCTCTTTGACCAATACATTTTAAATAATGTAAATGATGTGGAGGTAAAGGTATGACCACTTCTGGCCCATGTGAAAGTGAGAATGGGAAAAGACACCCACTGCAAAGAACAACTATAGATGGCTTCAGCATAAGCAGCCTTGGAGAAAACTTTTTTTTTTGAAATGAACTCTCACTCTGTCACCCAGGTTAGAGTGCAATGGTGTGACTGGCTCACTGCAACCTCCACCTCCCCGGTTCCAGCGATTATCCTACCTCAGCCTACTGAATAGCTGGGATTACAGGTGCCAGCCACCATGCCCGGCTGATGTTTTGTATTTTTAGTAGGGTTTCACCATGTTAGCCTGGCTGATCTCAAACTCTTGAAGTCAAGTGGTCCATCCACCTAGGCCTTCCAAAGCGCTGGAATTACAGGCTTGAGCAACCACGCCCAGCCAAAAGCAATTTAAAATGTATGATTTGTTCAATGGGCTTTCCACAAATTTCGTGTTCACACTATTGATAGGAACAAGGTTATTTTTATTCGACATTGCAGTGACGCTTTCCACAGATTCTGAGACTCTGTACAAAGTTCTAACAGTGTTGTACAGTTGTAGATTTGTAAAACTGTGACAGAGTTGTAAAGTCTGTGCAGAAAGCTCCAATAGTTGTAGCACTAGCATTTTCTCTGAAACTTACGCTATTTACACTTTTCAAAACTTTTTTTGTAACAAATTTTTTGTAATAGCTTCTTCCACAATTTCATAATTTAGCCAGTATTTAACAAATGATGTTTCAAGATCAACCATAGAACTCAAAAATCAGAAAGATGTGTTTGAAGCATCAGTACAATGGAATAAAATAGAAGACCGTAATAATGTATGTAAACCAAGGTTTACAATCACCACAGTGGTAAAGCAAATGTTAAATATTTTTGTCTGTGTACATCAACTTTTCCATGCTGGGTCACAAGTTTGAAATCATTTTCAATTTATCTACCTGTGAGGTACTCATTGAAATGTTGCAGAATTCAGAGACTATAGACACCTTTCAGGTTGCAGAAGGAGTCTATTTTAGGTGTATACCGGCCTAGCTCAGATTTACATCCAAAATGGCTGAGCGCCTAACAAAGACATGATTGACATTTTAGACATGAAGTACACAGTGGCGCAAAAACAAGTTTGCAGGTGCAGAACAAAGACAGTTTATCAAGCAATTTCAGTCACGTAACTCAGGCTGACATATGACTTTTGCTCTGCAGCACTTGTTATCTGTAGCACTCAAGGATCTAACACAGGCCTTATCTGTTGCCCTCCACGATGGCACCTAAAAGGCTGGAGCCTAGTTAGGCATTTTTCTATGACCTTCACTGTACTACAGAAACTTACAGTTATCAGCTATAGAGAATAAGAATACAAGAATTTATAAACTTATAAAACTTGCCATGCAGGATACAATTCCACGGGAGGGGAAAGGACTCAGGGAAGTTTGCTTATAGAGAAAAATTTAATTTCTGCTCCTCTTTCCCACATTAATTTTAATTTTATATTGTTATTTTATTAATTTTTCTTTTCCCCCTTCAATATGATTTTGAAGTACAGACCAATAATGTTAATCCCTGAATTTCAGGAGTTAAGAATTTTTATCAATTTTGTCAATAATTTATAGTTTCAAAATTCTTGCCATAACTTGCTCTTTAACTTATGGGCAGTATAGTTAGAGACATTCATTGAATTATTGGGTTGATTCAAATCATACATAGTATAATACTTCATGGTTTCAGAATCTCCATGGCAAAACAAAACTGCCCATTATCTCTTAAAAGAAGTCCTTACAGACTGCATAAGGAAAACCTTGACATTTGTATATTTGCTGAAAATAAAACACTGTCCATAACATATCAATTTTTTTCAGTAAGTTTCTCACTATCAGGGTTTGCTCTTAAACATGGTTTTGTTTATTTATTTATTTATTTACTTATTTATTTATTTATTTATTGAGACGGAGTTTAGCTCTTGTTACCCAGGCTGGAGTGCAATGGCGCAATCTCGGCTCACCGCAACCTCCACCTCCTGGGTTCAGGCAATTCTCCTGCCTCAGCCTCCTGAGTAGCTGGGATTACAGGCACGCGCCACCATGCCCAGCTAATTTTTTGTATTTTTAGTAGAGACGGGGTTTCACCATGTTGACCAGGATGGTCTCGATCTCTTGACCTCGTGATCCACCCACCTTGGCCTCCCAAAGTGCTGGAATTACAGGCTTGAGCCACCGCGCCCGGCCTATTTATTTATTTTGATTTTATTTTATTTTTTTGAAACAGCATGCAGTGGCATGCTGTTGGCGCACTGTAACCTCCACCTTCCAAGTTCAAGCGATTCTCCTGCCTTAGCCTTTCCAGTAGCTGGGATTATAGGCACCCTCCACCACACCCAGTTAATTTTTGTAGTTTTAGTGGAGATGGGGTTTCACCATGTTGGCCAGGCTGGTCTCAACATCCTGACTCAAGGGATCTGCCTGCCTCAGCCTCCCAACTTGCTGGGATTACAGGCATGAGCCACCGTGTCCAGCCTTAAACATGCTTTTGAACTGTATAAGTGATTGGGGACTTTTCTTACCATGCTCTAAGAGATAGTAAAGATACACAGATTTGGTATCTAAATCCAAAGTAGGCCGGGCATGGTGACAGGCGCCAGCGATCCCGGATACTCAGGAGGCTGAGGCAGAAAAATAACTTGAACCCAGGAGGAGGAGGTTGCAGTGAGCCAAGATCACGCCACTGTACTCCAGCCTGGGCAACAAGAGCAAAACTTTGTCTCAAAAAAAAAAAATCAAAAGTAACGTCTTACCATTAACAAATACAGTCTGCCAGGGTGTGGTGGACTACAATCTTAACACTTTGGGAGGCCAAGGTGGGAGGGTAGTTTGAGGCCAGAAGTTTAAGATCAGACTGTTCAATGTGGTGAGACTCCATCTTTATTTAAAACAAAACGAAACAAATAAAAATAAACACAGATACAATGTTCATAATAAGAACACTCATGCATAAACAAGAAAACATTTGGGTTCATCGCTGATGCTCTGTTACAAATTGGTCCCACACTCATCAGATGTGGCTGTAATCAAATAATACCACGCTTGTATTCCTCAAACAAAACTACTTTGCTGAATCTTTCTCTGAATGGTAAAATCCCATGACCTGTGAGGTCAAATCCAGATAGACATCAGGTACGATGGGGTTTTATTCTGCTCTAAGAAAAAAATGATGCTGCTAAGGAGCATGTTAGCGTCAATATAGTCAGGATCCACAAGATGGCGCAGGAGTCTAAAGAACAGGTTTAGTGTCCTTGTGTCCTTGAAACCAGGCCTCCAAAAATCTTTCCTACTGGCATCGTGCATTTTTCGCAATTCATCACTATTTAGCTCTATTTCTTTCGATTAAATTAGAAAAAAAAAAAGTCTGGATATTTTGCATCATCTATCTTGGGATAGATTTCCACTAAATTTGTGAGGGATATTTAGGTTTATAAAGCAAAAAAATTTAAAAAACATGATATTCATCATCAAGGATTTCAGAAATGCTTAACGTAAGTCCTTACTCTTTCATGATACACCTTATTATCAGTACTTTTATTCCTCCACTCTTAATCAGCTCATTCTGAATCCTAATGGACCCTTCCCTGTTCTCAGAGTTCTCACCCAAAGAGCTGCTTTCAAGTATTTTTGCCATTGGAGGGAGACGTGCTTCAGAGTGACCAAAACTACTCACCGTACATTAGGAAGACTGGGATGATCAGGGTGGTTCTGTGATACATTTGTCAAGGAAGGAAGAGAGGAGCAGGCATGAGTTTCTTTCACAGGGTCTCAAGGGTCAGAGACGTGATCAGGTAGCACTAGATCTTCAAAAACATTCAGGATGGTGGCCACATTAATGATTACTGGAAGACTTGATTAATTATTAGGTTCACTTGGCACCATTATGTTGAATATTATCTTCCATATATAAAGGATATCACAGTCTGCCCTCACTTTGAGTCTTTAAGCAGCTAAATGTTTTTACCTCAAGCCTTTAATACCTTGATGGTTTTAATCTGTAGTCTTTTATTAGCTTTCTATGCATTTATATCACAACTGCAATTTAAAAGCTGTATTTTTACATCTATTTATAGATACGGCCAAGGATATAGGCATAGATATATATATATATAATAATAAATTCATATGATCCACTTCAAATTTGAAACCATGTAATTTTCCTTCTGACCAAGGCTCTTTCACAAGTGGGACAAGATCCATTTTCCATCGGCAGCTATGTTCCTGTGACCCATTTCACAAGGTAAGGTTTGTGGCTGTAAGCCAATCCATGCTCTATGCTCCCTCAAATCCACAGAGAGGATTTGTGAGCATTATTGGGCTCTCAGAATTTTTAGTTTTTGAAGAGAAAAGATTTAACGGGCAAGTTTTATTTGGTCTGTGGCTTCCAAGACTTGGATTGTCCAAGCTTATGCAAAATCTCTTTGGCCGATAAAATTTTTTAGGGTCAGGATCAAGCTATTTTCCTAACAAGTCCTGGGTAAAGTCATTTTTCTCTCCTCTGAATTGATAACTGGTAAGGGATTATGACATGTTGGTAAGGTTACTGAGTGCTCCAATACTTAGTGGCAAATGTCACCAGTATACCAAACGTTCTACAAAAAATAAATAGGGTTTTGTTTTAAAACTCACTCTCCTAAATTAAAAGGAATGATAGACTGGGTAGATTTCCATGCTTTCTGACTTCCTGGTGGTTCAAAAACTGTGCTGAATTCCTCATGTGGCAAAACTGATGATTATTACGCCCTACTTGCCATCTGGCATGTTAAACTTACATAAGTTCTCAAAGTTATTAATATTTATAAAAACATTTTGCATAATTTGACATGATAAACAATAGGAGACTCTTCCCCACACAATACTGACAATCATCTATTCCCTTATTTAGAAAAACGTATGTATGCAAAAGTCTGTGGCTATTGTTAATTGTCATTTAACAAGGTCTATAGGCCTCTTTCTCATTAGCCAGCACATCTGCCCCCAGAGAGAATTTTACTTACCTATTTGCACAGGTAAATTATTTATTTGCACAGGAATTATCTAATTATTTTCATAGTTACTTATCTGCACGGGTAACTTACCTATTTGCACCTCTAAGTTTATAAAAATGAATTGAGATCTACGTTATACTAGATATACTTTTCTGTATGCATATTTTACTTTAAGAAAAAACACAGTGTGGATATATGGAAATGTTTTTAAAATGCTGGGAATAATTGTAAATAATCACTTTGAAAAGTAATTCTGCAACATCTGCTACAACTTAAGAATTCATGCCAAAACCCAGGATTTTTTCTTTTTCGGGAGTAAACCATAGGAGTTTTAATGACACATTTTGACCACAGCCATAAGTAAAAATATTTTACATGGGTCCCAGCACCTGCCCATACACATTCACATTCACATTCACACATGAGTGAAACAAAAGCTCTATTAAATTATATTTACCCTTCTATGTGTGGTATTCCTTGAAATTTAGTATTGTATTCTATTCTATTTCATTTAGTTCTTTAAAAAAAGAAAAATGTTTGTCAGACTGGACACAGTGGTTCACACTTCCAAACCCAGCACTTTGGGAGGTCAATGTGGGCGGATCACAAGATCAGGAATTCGAGACCAGCCTGACCCATATAGTGAAATCCCGGCTCTACTAAAAACACAAAAATTACCTGGGCATGATGGCACACACCTGTAATCCCAGCTACTTAGGAGGCTAAGGCAGGAGAATAGCTTGAACCCAAGAGGTGGAGGTTGCAGTGAGCTGAGATCGTGCCACTGCACTCCAACCTGGGTGACAGAGCAAGACCCCGTCTCTAAAAAAAAAAAAAAAAATTTGTCTCATTGTACTGTAGTAATTGTATTATTTATTAATGGGTCTCAACCATCTGTAATCTACCAGGGGGTTCACCTTGTCCACTGCCTACACGGAGCCGATTTCTCAAGACAAGGGAATTACAATAGACAAAGAGTAGTTTACACAGAGCCGGCTGTGAAGTAGACCAGAATTTTGTTATTGCTCAAATTAGTCCCCTGGAGCATTCTGAGAGCAGAGTTTTTTTTTTTGTTTTTTGTTTTTTGTGTTTTTTTTGAGACGGAGTTTCACTCATGTTGGGCTGGAGTGCAATGGCGCAATCTCGGCTCACCGCAACCTCCGCCTCCTGGGTTCAGGCAATTCTCCTGCCTCAGCCTCCTGAGTAGCTGGGATACAGGCACGCACCACCATGCCCAGCTAATTTTTTGTATTTTTGGTAGAGACGGGGTTTCACCATGTTGACCAGGATGGTCTCGATCTCTTGACCTCGTGATCCACCCTCCTCGGCCTCCCAAAGTGCTGGGATTACAGGCTTGAGCCACCGCGCCCGGCCGAGAGCAGAGTTTTTAAGGACAACTTGGTAGGTGGAGGGAAGCCAAGGAGCCACAAGTGCTAATGAGTCAGGGATGAAATCATAAAGAGTGGGAGCCATCATCCTGCCCTGAGTCAGGTCCTGGGTGGGGGCCACAAGATCAGATGAGCTAAAGATCTGGGTGGTGCCAGCTGACCCATCAAGTGCAGAGTCTGCAAAATATCTCAAGCAGTGACCTTAGGAGCAGTTTAGGGAGGGTCAGAATCTTGTAGCCTCCAGCTACCTGTCTCCTAAACCATCATTTCTAATCTTGTGGCTAATGTTGGTCCTACAAAGACAGTTTCGTTCCCAGGCAAGAAGAAGATCTGCTTTGGGAAAGGGCTGTTCTCATCTTTGTTTTCTCATTTTGTTTTTGTTTCTCTTTTTCTGTTTTTGGTTTGGTTTTTTTCTGAGACTGAGTCTTACTCTGTCGCTCAGGCTGGAGTGCAGTGGTGCAATCTCAGCTCACTGCAGGCTCTGCCTCCTGGGTTCAATTGATTCTCCTGCCTCAGTCTCCTGAGTAGCTGGGATTACAGGCATGCGCTACCACGTCTGGCTAATCTTTGTATTTTTAGTAGAGATGGGGTTTCACCATATTGCCCAGGCTGCTCTCAAACTCCTGACCTCAAGTGATCCACCCACTTCAGCCTCCTAAAGTGCTGGGATTACAGGCGTGAGCAACTGCACCCGGCCTCGTCTTTGTATTAAACTATAAAGTATAAATTAAGTTTCTCCCAAAGTTAGTTCATCCTATGCCCAGGAATGAACAAGGACAGCTTGGAGGTTAGAGGCAGATGGAGTAGGTTAAGTTAGATCTCTTTCACTGTCTTAGTCATCATTTTACAAAGGCGGTTCACCCCGACTTGGACAAAATTCATAGTTTGGAAAACATTGCTGTAAACATGTATATATTTACTGCAGCATTATTAATAAGAACAAAACAGTAGAACCACATAAATGTTTAAATATGGATATAAATTATAATATGCAACAAAATAAATTCAAAAATAAAAATGAATGCTTTGGCATTATTTTTTAATTTTTATTATTATTATTATTTTTTTTTTTGAGATGGAGTTTCGCTCTTGTTACCCAGGCTGGAGTGCAATGGCGCGATCTCGGCTCAACACAGCCTCCGCCTCCTGAGTTCAAGCAATTCTCCTGCCTCAGCCTCCCAAGTAGCTGGGACTACAGACGTGTGCCACCATGCCCAGCTAATTTTTTTGTATTTTCAGTAGAGACGGGGTTTCACCATGTTGACAAGGATGGTCTCGATATCTTGACCTCGTGATCCACCCCCCTCGGCCTCCCAAAGCGCTGGGATTATAGGTGTTTTGGTGTTATATTCATTAACTTCTAGTATTCTGTGAAACATAATACTGAATGAAAAATACATCCAGAGAATATATATTTGAAATCTGTAAAACAATACTATATAGATTTTACAGATTCATATCTGTAGTAGCAAGAGAATAAAATTATGCACAGGAATGAGACACTAAAATCATAATAAGTCTTTCTTTTATGGAGCAAGGGAGATGCATGGTGCTTCAGTTGTGGCTGTAATGATTTGTTTCTAATAGGTCTGGAGTGTTCCGAAAGCGTGTAATGTTTCATGTCTTAAAAATATATCTGAAGCCATATGACATTGTAGTTTTGCTATTCTATCTTGTTCTTTTTGCTAATCTAAAACTATTCATAATTTGGAAAAGAATATTAAAATGTAGCCAGGTGCAGTGGCTCACGTCTGTAATCTCTGCACCTGGGGAAGCCAAGGCGGGCAGATCACTTGAGCCCAGGAGTTGGAGACCAGCCTGGGCAACATGGCAAAACCCCATCTCTACAGGAAATAGAAAAATTAGCCAGGGGTGGTGGCATGTGCCTGTAGACCCAGCTCCTTGGGAGGCTGAGGCAAAAGAATAGCTTGAGTCCAGGAGGCAGAGATTGCAGTGAGTTGAGATCGCACCACTGCACTTCAACCTGAGATACAGGTTGTCTCAAATAAAATACAATACATAAATAAATTAAATTAAATTAAATTAAATTAAAATTAAAATGTCCTGATTAAATGGGTACCAGAATATCATGAGCATTAAGAATTACCATAAAGCTTCTGAACTTGGTTCTAGTCATACATCTGCATAGAAAACAACTTTTTGATGGTTTAGTAATATCCATCCCATCCAGCCATTGGTCCATTCCAGGAGGGATTTATTTGATCTCGTTTATGGGACTTAGCGCAAGTACAGACTCATATAGAATAAAGTGCTGAGGAATCGTAACCCACAGCCATGAATTCCGCTCAGCCTATTCTTCAAAAAGGCAACAATCAAGAAGAGAAGGGAATTTGCCAGTACCTGTGTGATGAGAATGGGATTTATTTGTTCTAGCAACACAGTCTCATTTGGCCCTACCTAAGTTTTATCTTAAGAAGGTCCTTATTACTAGATCCTCTTTCACAGGTCAAGATAAAAGGATTACAATGTCTCAGCTCCCAGGAAAATGTAAGGGAAAAAACATTTACAAGTTTTAACTTTGCTGGGTGATGTGGCTCATGCTTGTAATCCCAGCACTTTGGGAGGCTGAGGCAGGTGGATCACCTGAGGTCAGGAGTTCGAGACTAGCCTGGCCAACATGATAAAATGCCATCATTACTAAAACTGCAAAAATTAGCCAGGTGTGGTGGGGGACCCTACTGAAAAATATCCCCAAAAAATTAGCTGGGTGTGGTGGCAGTCTCCTGTAATCCCAGTTACTCAGGAAACTGAGGCAGGAGAATCACTTGAACCCAGGAGTTGGAGGTTGCAGTGAGCTGAGATCATGCCATTGCACTCCAGCCTGGGCTACAAGAGCAAAACTCTGTCTCAAAAAAAAATAAAAATAAAAACAACTTTATAAACACTGCTGGTGGAGAAACCCTGGTAAGTACTTCCTTAATTAAAAAAAAAAAAAAACGGACACATAATAGTTGTACATATTTATGGGCACCTGTGATACAAGTGTACAATGTGTAATGACCACAGTTGGGTAATTGGGATACCCATTACCTCCAACATTGATCATTTCTGTGTTTTCTGAATGTATATCACAAATCTACTCTTCCAGTTATTTTGAAATATACAATAAATTATTGTTAACTATAACGGCCCTACTGTGCTGTTATTATTGTATTCACTACCTCTATCATATCAATTTTTCTCAGTCCCATATATGAGTGAGAACATGTGACGTTTGTCTTTTTATTTTTGACTTATTTCACTTAACATAATGTCATCCAGTTACATCCATGTTGTTGCAAAGGACAAGGTTTTATTCTTCTTATGAACGAATAATAGTCCATTGTGCATATATACCACATTTTCTTTATCCATTCATCTATTGATAGATACTTAGGTTGACTTCGTATCCTAGCTATTGTGGACAGCACTGCTATAAATATGACAGTGCACATATCTCTTCAACGCTGATGTCCTTTCTTTTGAATGTATACACAGTAGTGGAATTGCTGGATCCTATAGGAGCAGTTCTAATTTTAGTATTTTGAGGAACCCCATATTGCCTTCCACAGCTGCTGTACTAATTTACATCCCCACCAGTGCAGGAGCATTCCCCTGTCTCCACATTCTCTCCAGCGTTTATTAATTTCTGTGTTTTTGATAACAGTCATTTTAACTGGGGTGAGATAGCTCGCTGTGGTTTTGATTTGCATTTTGCTGATGACTAGTGATATTGAACATTTTTCATTTACCTGTTGACCATGTGTATATCTTCTTTGGAGATGTGTCTGTTCCGATATTTTGCCCATTTTTAATGATTGTTTGCTTTTTGCTATTGTCTTTTTTGAGCTCCTAATACATTCTAGTTATTAACCCCTTGTCAGCTGTATAGCTTGCAAATATTTTCTCCCATTCTGTAAGTTGTCTCTTAACTTCATTGTTTCCTTTGTTGTGCAGAAGTTTTTCTTTTTTGTAGTTGTTGTTGCTGTTTTGTTTTGTTTTTAGACAGAGTCTCACTCTGTCACCCAGGCTCGAGTGCAGTGGCATGATCTCAGCTCACTGCAACCTCTACCTCCCGAGTTCAAGTGAACTTGCCTCAGCCTCCGGAATAGCTGGGATTACAGGGGCTCACTACCAAGCCCAACTAATTTTTGTATTTTTAATACAGACGGGGTGTCAGCATGTTGGCCAAGCTGGTCTCAAACTTCTGACGTCAGCGATCTGCCCACCTTGGCCTCCCAAAGTGCTGGGATTACAGGCATGAGCCATCATGCCCATCCTTGTTTTTTCTTTTTAAAATTAATTTTTCTCTTTGGTGTTGGACTGGATAATTTCTACTGATCTGTATTCAACAATACTGTCTCTCTCCTCTGTCAACTTCTTTCTGATACTGAGCCAATAAAGTACATTTTCAATTTCAAGTACTGTATTTCTTTTGTACTCTATATTATAATTTTGCATTTGGTTTATATTTTTAATTTTTTCGACGATAATCTTTTTAATAATTTTAAAGGATATTCACATTTACCTAATGGAAGATGGCTATAATGTGTATACTTTCAGTATTAATGCTTACTGATTGCATTTTTCCTTGAATTTAGGTCAGATTTTCATGGTTCTCTAAATGCCATGTTACTGTTGGATTATATCTTTAGCAATTTTTTTTTTTTGAGACTGAGTTTTGCTTTTGTTGCCCAGGCTGGAGTGCAATGGCATGATCTCGGCTCACCTCAACCTCTGCCTCTTGGGTTCAAGTGATTCTCATGCCTCAGTCTCCCGAGTAGCTAGGATTACAGGCATGTGCCACCACACCCGGCTAATTTTGTATTTTCAATAAAGAGTTTCTCCGTGTTAGTCAGGCTGGTCTTGACCTCCGAACCTCAGGTGATCTGCCCTCCTCAGCCTCCAAAAGTTCTGGGATTACATATGTGAGCCACCGTGCCTGGCCTGTCTTTAGTATTTTTAATACTACTGTCCTTCTAAACTTTTTTGGTGGATGCTGATTTTTAGAATTTGTTTTAGCAGAAAATCAGACTGTTTAAGTTCAGACCATGGTTTTTAGCCAGTAGCCTGAGAAGCAATCAGACCACAGTCCTGTCTCATCCCCTGTGGACAGTAATTCAAAGTCAGTTCAGCTTTCATTCAAAGCTTTCTCTCTCTCTCTTTTTTTTTTTTCTTTTTTGAGTTTTGAGATGGAGTCTCACTCTGTAGCCAGGCTGGAGTGCAGTGGCTCAATCTCAGCTCACTGCAACCTCAGATTCCTTGTTTCAAGCGATTCTCCTGCCTCAGCTTCCTGAGTAGCTGGGGTTATAGGCACGTGCCACCATGCCCAGCTAATTTTTGTATATTTAGAAGAGATGGGGTTTCACCATGTTAGCCAGGATGATCTCGATCTCCTGACCTCATGATCCACCAACCTCGACCTCTCACAGTGCTAGGATTACAGGTGTGAGCCACCGCACCCAGCCTTTCAATGCTTTTTCTATGTTATTCGGGTCATGCCCCAGGCAGGCCCGAATAGCTTAGAAGAACTTAAGATTTAGTCTGAGACTTGAGCAGTCATTTATGTCATAGCTCAGTTCTTGAAATATAGACTACTTTTCTTTGGATCTATTCTGTGTATGCACAGTTCAGTATAAAGCCTAAAACTTATATTAGTTTATACTAGAATTAGGGAATGCCATTTTTTGGTGCTCTGCTTTTTTATTGTTGTTGTTTCTCCCACATGCTTGCATGCCCTGGGGCCTTTCTTCCAGTTTATTTGTTCAGAAAGATGTGATGATTCAGAGCTTTAGCCTTCTGCACTGATGTGCTATCATGCACAACTGGAGTCAGCTTTAGGGTGAAGTGCTGATAGAAGACAGAGGGAAATAGTGAGCATTCCTCCCACATTCTTCAAACATTTGTCCTAGTTCTGTCTCCTAGTCCCTCTGGCCAGGAGTCCTTCTTTCAGGGCCTTAGGCACCTGGGCCACCACCTTTGTGTCAGGGCAGTGCCACAGCTACGACTGGCTTCAGAGTAGAGCCAGAAGAGAAAGGAGAGGAAAAAGAAAAATAGAGATCTCCTCCCATTTCTAATATGCAAGAATAACTTTTTCCAGTCTTTTGGCTAGAAAGAAGACCTTTTTACTTAATACCTATTGGGCTGTTCCAGGATTTAGACTAGCTTGAGGTCATAATCAGAAAAGAAGGGAGGAAAAAAATTGCAAACCTCAGCCTCCTATGTACCACTATTCAAATTTTGACTTTAGTCCTGAAATTCACCTTGCTTACTTTAATATTTACTGGCAGTTTACTTTGTATTTTGTCCAGAGGGTCTAATTGCGATCAATGGGAAAATAGACTATAGTCAGTTCAGTCCATCTTTGCTGCACCATGCAAATGTTAAATAAAAAATAAAGGAAAAGCAAAGAATTGACAATGTATTGTTCTATATTGTGGAAGCCATCTTTTAAAAAGTCACATGAGGCCAGGCGTGGTGGCTCACGCCTATAATCCCAACACTTTGGGAGGCAAAGGTGGATGGATCAGGAGTTCAACACCGGCCTGGCCAACATGGTGAAATCCCATCTCTACTAACAATGAAAAGATTAGCCAGTGTGTTGGCTTGTGCCTGTAATCCTAGCTACTCAGGAGGCTGATGCAGGGGAATTGCTTGAACCTGGGAGGCAGAGGTTGTAGTAAACCAAGAGTTTTATTTTTATCTCCAAAATAAAAAAGAGTCATATGAACTACTCTATTTTAGAATAGTCTCTCACAAAGATCTTCACAGAAGTGTTGGGCCTAAGAAATCAATTTCACAAAATACAGCACCTTGATATGATGACTATTTTATTTTATTTTATGAGATGGAGTTTTGTTACCCAGGCCGGAGTGCAGTGGTATGATATCAGCTCACTGCAACCTCTGCTTTCCAGGTTCAAGCAATTCTCCTGCCTCAGCCTCCTGAGTAGCTGGGATTATAGGCATGTGTCACCACGCCCAGCTAATTTTTGTATTTTTAGTAGAGACAAGGTTTCACCATGTTGACCAAGCTGGTCTCGAACCCCTGACCTCAGGTGATCCACCCATCTCAGCCTCCCAAAGCACTGGAATTACAGGCATGAACTACCGTGCCCAGCCTGAAGATTATTTTAAATTAAAATAATTTAAAAGCCCTTGGTAGCCAACATGCACTATTAAATCTCCGGAGTTACTTTATCTGCCTAAAGTCTGGAACTGCCAAAGAAGAGAACAATGACCTCTGGTCCTTTTCCTATGTTTGCATTACCTTAATTCATATCAAAGGAAGAAAGACACACCTGGACAGACTTTCGTCACAGACCATTGCCTTCTATTTCAGTATTTCAAAGAAAATCATTTCACAGTCATTGTCTGCTCTGCAGGGTCAACAGACCTTGTTCCAGGCCTTTGTAAGTTCTCCAAGTCCATGCATTTCCCCCTAAAAAATCATTTTCTATACCCCAACTTGTCACATTTCCCCCATTTCTTCTTCACTATGAAAAGCGTGTATAAGCACCTCTACTCCATCTGGTTATTGGGTAATCCTCCTATAATTTCCCTAGGCTACGCGCATTAGCATAAAATTTGCGTGCCTTTTCTTCTATTAATCTGCTTGTTGTCATTTGATTTTCAGTGAACCTTCAGAGGGCAAAAGGAAAGTTTTCCCTTGGCTCCAACAGTTTTGGCGCAGTGAGCAGGACAACCAAAGCTGCTTTGCTCTTCTGAAAATTGCTCTCAGGGAGCCCGGGACCCGGCCCCCGGCAGAAGGGTAAGAAATTCTTTCCAGTCAGAATCTCGGTTTCTGTTTGTCTTTGGAATCTGGCTGAACAGATAGTAAAATCATCAGTTTGTCTCTCTTTCCATATGTAATATTAACAGGAGAAAATCGTTATTCATTGGTCTTTGATGTAGCAACTCTGGCGTATTTTATTGTATAAATATTCATATTGTCTTAAAATAATCGTCTTATCTTTTTTTCTCCCAGCAATAGATTTTGTTTCTCCATTGTCTTTGTCTTTACATGTTGTTTTGTCATAAAGAGGAGTGTCATAGGATAGAACATGGGTCTAAAGTCTCTATAAGCCCCTTCTGAGCTGGCCCCTGAGAAACTGGTGATTGTTTTTTAATAGATACTTTAAGTTCTGGGGTGCATGTGTAGAGCGTGCAGGTTAGTTACATAGGTATACATGTGCCATGGGGGTTTGCTGTATCCATCACCCCATGATCTACATTAGTTATTTCTCTTAATGCTATCCCTCCCCTAGCCCCCGACCCGGGACAGGCCGCGGTGTGTGATGTTCCCCTCCCTGTGTCCATGTGTCACTGGTGATGTTTACAGTTTCATCAGACCGATGTACAATTGTACAACCGTGCCATGGGTCCCTGAAACAAAAACTGGATGAGGTTCCCCTTACATCTTGTTTTGTTTTTGTGAGAACTTGACTTGTTACCAGTGGGAGGACTCACTCTTGTTTTTCACCATTTGGGGAGTATGATTTTCGGGAAGTAACGTGGCCAGTTAGAAAAGGCTAGAACCCTAGACACCTAAGATATTAGGCAGCACACTCTTAGGTTTGAATATGCCACATTCTCAGTGGAGTTTGTCCTACCTATAAGGGGCCCATGTTGTTTCAACACATGTTACCTGGTTACTTCTGGAAAAGTCCAAATCCAGGAGGGCCTGCTGGTGCAACAGATTAGGGGTCTATGACTGGCAGACCCCACAACTTTGTGGGATACTGAGGCACTGCTGCACACACAAATAGCACCCTGAGCCGTCTGTAGCAATAAGAATCTTTTGCTACCTTAGCATATTTCTGAGAGTGAATTTCTGAGTAATCATGAGGGCTACATCATCTGAACCCAGTTTTAAAATGCCTCTTGCATTCATGGTATTGTAAACTTGGAAAGTTAACTCTGGGACTTTCCATGAAAAAGTCTGATTGGCTTCAGTTACTTTGCAATAAATAAGCTGGCTATATTTTAATGAAAAATTTTTAGAAGGCTGTTGCCTTAATTGACTATATTATTGGTACTTATATAAGAAACAAAAGAGAGGCCGGGCACTGTGGCTCATGCCTATAATCCCAGCAGTTTGGGAGCCTGAGGCAGGCAGATCAGGAGGTCAGGAGTTTGAAACCAGCCTGCCAACATAGAAAAAGAAAAAAGAAGAAAAGAAGAAGAAGAAGAAGAAAGAAGAAGAAGAAGAAGAAGAAGAAGAAGAAGAAGAAGAAGAAGAAGAAGAAGAAGAAGAAGAAGAAGAAGAAGAAGAAGAAGGAGGAGAAGAAACAAAGAGGTTGGGCGCAGTGGCTTCATGCCTGTAATTCCAGCACTTCGGGAGGCCGAGGCGGGTGGATCTAGAGGTCAGTAGTTCAAGACCTGCCTAGGCAAGCTGGTATTACAAGCGTGAGCCACCATACCCAGCAGTACTTTGTTTTACTTTTTTCAAAGACTTTTCCCTTTTGGATCTTCTTTCTACCCTGGGTTGGTTTTTGTTGTGTTTTATTTCATTTTGGGTTTGTTTTTGTTTTTCCAGTCAACTGGAGCTCCTTTAAAAAGTTACACATTTGGTCCTTCTTTTTGCTTCCTTATTGGAATGATTTTTACTGAAAAAAAGGTAAAATGTTATTGATCTTTCTGGGAAAGTTTAAAGTATTCCCAATGGGTTTCTCTATGAGTTGCTTTTCCATTTACATCTACTGCACCTTTCTTTTGCCACCTTTAATACTACACTAAGGGATCTAACCAGGACTTTGGCCTTCACAAGGGGACCCTGTGACCCTTTGAAGACACACAAAAAAAGGTGCCGCTGGCCTCTGTGTGATGTGTGTGCGTTTCCTGTCTCCATTAACAGAGCCCCAAGAGGTATGGGCAAGTTTCTCTCAGGCCTAAAGCTTTGCTCTCTGCTGTTTTAAGCCCCCTGATCTCTGGCTTTTGGATACATACCTGTGTGTTCTGTATTTCATGTCTACATATGTTTATATTTCTATCATATGCTTGCGTATTGTCTAATGGTAATGAATTGACTTGAAAATAAAAACACATATAAATTAAGTAAATAAGTTCAATGCTTTTCAAATTCATGTGATCTTAATCTTTGTTAAATAAAACTGCTTTAAAATTATCGGTAAAATAAAATAAAAATGTCTTCAGAATTTATACATTTTTGCCTGGGGCTACTGGTCAGGCAGGTTTGTGCTGTCTCTGCCAAATGTAGTCAGGTCATAAAATTGCCTCTTTCATGATATTTTTGATACTTGTTTGATTTGCCTGTGAGCTAAAGCTACTACAGCTGGAGGATGGGCTCCCCCAAAGCCTTGCACACATCTTACTGTGAGCCTATGTTTTTGGTTTTGAGTTTCTAGGTCTTGGGGCCTACAAAGATTGCAGTGATGAAGCCTGAAGATATATGTGTGTCCACAGCACCTGGGCTACCAGCTGCAGGGCAGAGTCATGCTCAATAGGGCCTTATCCTCCTGGATCCAGCTCTTCTTCTTGGCCATGCTGGGAGGGGTCAGATCCTTCAGACATCATCTTTGTAGTTCTGTCCTCTGTCTGGGCTTTATACTTGTTGTGTAAATCCCAGACCCAGATGGACGCTTTTTTTAATAACTATCCTAGATGCTCATGGGCATTTGGATCCAGGACAACCTGGTGGATAGAGTATTGAGGAGGATAACTCTGCCCAGTACCTTAAAGACCTTTAAGATGAGATTGGCTGATTTAGGATTGGCCTGGTTTTGCTGTAAAAAAAATAAACAACCGAACAAACAAAAAGCTTAAATGGCTACTATTGCTTTTCATGAGCAATTCAGACATAATTGTTAGTAATGAGTAAATTAGGTAAATACAAATGGAGTAAATGTTTATAAATAAACTTATAGTTTCAAAAATCTCTTTAGTAATTGACACTCTTAAAGTCTTAAAGTCAAGTTATATTAAGTAATAGTTAATCATGAAATATCTGTGTTATTTCTAAGTTAAAATACTGACACATCAACTATTAAGCATAATTAAGCATAAGTTTAAGTTTGAATACTCTGATACCTTATTTTCAGGTGATATAGAAAAGATAAATATATTTGAATCTCTTGATAAACATGAAAAATTGAGGAAATATTTTTAAGAATTATAAAATAGTTTTCAATTGCAAATACTGATATAAAAGTTTTCCTTCCTACATTTTCACTAAAAATTAAGACACTGGCTGGGTGTGGTGGCTCACGCTTATAATCTCAGCACTTTGAAAGGCCAACGTGGGTGGATCATGAGGTCAGGAGTTCAAGATCAGCCTGGCCAATATGGTGAAACCCCGTCTCTAGTAAAAATACAAAAATTAGCCGGGTGCGGTGGCATGCACCTATAGTCCCAGCTACTCGGAAGGCTGAGGCAGAAGAATCGCTTGAACTTGGGAGGCAAAGGTTACAGTGAGCTGAGATCATGCCACTGCACTCCAGCCTGGGTGACAGAGTGAGACTCCATCTCAAAAAAGAAAAAAAAATTAAGATACAGGAGTTAAAATTATAGTAAATATATGTAATTAAAACCACTAAAAATGAGTTAAACAATTTTGTATGCAAAGTGTATCCAAAAAAATGCAAGAAATTTTTTAGTGAGAACGTTTATAAGGAAGGCATGAGCACGTGGTTTTGTTAAAGGAGAAGTAATTTTGTGTAGTTTAGAGGTTACTTAAAGATTGTTTCAGGCCAAGCACAGTGACTCATACCTGTAATCCTAACACTTCAAAAGGCCAGAGAGAGAGAATTTCTTGCGGCCAGCATGGGCAACAGAGGGAGATCCTGTCTCTACAAAATTCTTTTTAAAAAAATTAGCTAGGTGTGGTGGTGCACGCCTGTGGTCCCAGCTGCTGTGGAGGATGAGGACTGAGGTGGGAGAATCACTTAAGCCTGGGAGGACAAGGCTGCTGTGGGCCATGATCAGGTCATTGCACTCCAGCCTGAGGGACAAGACCCTGTCTCTAAAAAATAAAAATAAATAAAAAATAAATAAAGGTTTTTTCAGACTAAGTGGAGAAAAAATGATAACAAATTGATATAAAGAGGTTTCTTTTTTTTTTCTGAGGCAATGTCTCACTGTGTTGCCCAGGCTGTAGTGAAATGGCATGACCTCAGCTCACTGCAACCTCCACTTCCCAGGTTCAAGTGATTCTCCTGCCTTAGCCTCCCAAGTAGCTGGGACTACAGGTGTGTGCCACCACGCTTGGTCAATTTTTTGTATTTTTAGTAGACATAGCGTTTCACCGTGTTAGCCAGGATAGTCTTGATCTCCTGACTTTGTGATCTGCCCGCCTTGGCCTCCCAAAGTGCTGGGATTACAGGCATGAGTCACCGCACCAGGCCACAAAGTTTTTAAAGAGTAAAAGAGTAAGAGAACATTATAATAGGTTATAGAAGGTTTATGAACATTTTAGCTTGTGTCAAAGTTGACCGATATTGGAGAAATTTGTTTATACATTTTCATTAAAATTAGCTTTAGTATTTAAAGTACACAAAGACAAAGCTAGTGGTTGATTTTCTCTTTTAAACAATATTTTGCATAGGATTAATAAAAATAAAAGATTTTTGTACATGTTCTGAGTAAAATGCAGAAAAAAAAAAGAAAGAAGAGAGAGAAACAGATTTTGCGTGCCTCACGTCATAGTGTCTTCACAAGGTCTTTTGATTTTGGAAAATGGAGACTCCAGTCTATCAAAGAACAAAGTTTGCTGCTTTTTGTAATCTTCCAGTTATCACTTTGGCTGAATGAATGACTATTATTTTATCAGTGGACCTATGTTCCTATTTTGATCAAGTATTTGAAACCTTTGACATATTTGACAGGCTTCTCACAATTATATTTTAAAATCCAAAATTAATTATTTTTGACCACAAACTAATGTTGAGATATTTTTAAAAGCTGCTGAAGCTTTCAAAAGAAATAATAAACAGGCTTATTTGATGCGTTCAATTATGTAAAAAGTATTTTCAAATCAGAAATAATATTTAACTTTTTTTTTTTGAGATGGAGTCTTGCTCTGTCGCTTAGGTTGAAGTGCAGTGGTGCGATCTTGGCTCACTGCAACCTCCACGTCCTGGGTTCAAGCTATTCTCCTGCCTCAGCCTCCTGAGTGGCTGGGACTACAGGAGTGCAGCACCATGACTAGATAACTTTTTGTATTTTTAGTAAAGACAGGGTTTCATTATGCTGGTCAAGCTGGTCTCGAACTCCTGACCTCATAATCTGCCAGCCTCAGCCTCCCAAAGTGCTGGGATTATAGGTGTGAGCCACCATGCCTGGCCAATATTTAATCTTTTACAATTATATTTGTATTGCCGTGTTACTAATATTTGCTCCAAAATTATATGATATTCCTAAAAATTGGATTTGTCTTGTTATATGTTATTAGCCATAATTATAAGCAGCATGTTAAATTGTTGTAGGTCATTAAAAATGACCTAGTTTTCTTGTTAATTCCATCTTTAACCATGGGCATTTTTAGTCCTGCTCACAATTAACTTTTTTATGCTGATGCTATTTTTCTGAACGCTCTTTGCAAATCCTAAAGTCGTCTTCAAGAAAGTTCATGGAAAAGACTGAAACATGTACTCTTGGCCAGGCGCAGTGGCTCACACCTGTAATCCCAACACTTTGGGAGGCCTTTGGGAGGCCAAAGTGGATCACCTGAGGTCAGGAGTTCGAGACCACCCTGACCAACATGGTGAAACCCTATCTCTACTAAAATACAAAAATTAGCTGGGCGTGGTGGCAAGTGCCTCTAATCTCAGCTACTCAGGAGGCTGAGGCAGGAGAATCACTTGAACCCAGGAGGTGGAGGTTGCAGTGAGCCGAGATCCCACCATTGCACTTCAGCCTAGACAACAAGAGCAAAACTCCATCTTATAAAAGTACTCTTGAATGCAAATTTCTTATCATTTTAAGATTGTATTATAGGACTGAGTAAACAATTTCAGAACTCTAATAGAAAAATGTCATAAATTTGTTAACCCAACATTAAGCAAAACAAGAATTACATTGGACTAATGTAATTTTAATAACTTTTTTAAAAGTTTAAAATATTGCCGATTCACAGTGGGGCATGGGGTGGCTCACACCTGTAATCCCAGCACTTTAGGAGGCCGAGGCAGGTAAATCACAAGGTCAGGAGTTCGAGACCAGCCTGGCCAACATGGCAAAATCCCGTCTGTACTGAAGAAACAAAAAATTAGCCAGGAGGGTTGGTGGATGCCTGTAATCCCAGCTACTAGGGAGGCTGAGGCAGGAGAATTGCTTGAACCCAGAAGGCAGAGGTTGCAGTGAGCCGAGATCGCACCACTGCACTCTAGCCTGGGTGACAGGCCGAGACTGTCTCAAATAAATAAATAAAAAGAAAATATTGCTGATTCTTTTTATGTTTTGCTTTCCAGAGTTAAGGAAACTGTTCTCTTAAGCTTTACAGAAATTGGGTCAAGTATACTTTTTGAACAAAATTGAAACATTCACTTTTCTCTCTACCTGATCTCTCCAGAATTTGGAAACTATTTGTATTTTCATTTTATGGCAAAATAGTTATTTGAGTAAGTTCAATAAGAATCTGTTCCTGGCCGGGCGCGGTGGCTCACGCCTGTAATCCCAGCACTTTGTGAGGCCGAGGCGGGTGGATCACGAGGTCAAGAGATCGAGACCATCCTGGTCAACATGGTGAAACCCCGTCTCTACTAAAAATACAAAAATTAGCTGGGCACAGTGGCGCTTGCCTGTAGTCCCAGCTACTCAGGAGGCTGAGGCAGGAGAATTGCCTGAACCCAGGAGGCAGAGGTTGCAGTGAGCCGAGATCGCGCCATTGCACTCCAGCCTGGGTAACAAGAGCGAAACTCCGTCTCAAAAAAAAAAAAAAAAAAGAATCTGTTCCTTTTTGCCACAGAACACAATTGGAGACCCTGGTTATTCTACCAAGGTTTTGACTGAAGTGCCATAGTTTCAGATATGACCAGGCAGCTTTAAGAAACTGAGGCTGATACTATGAAGCCAACAGAAGTTTTTGAAGAAACTGGTCTAATATCTTAAATACATGGTTCACATGTTGGGCTTTTGGTAAGTAAAGAATGTCACTTTCTGACATCCCAGGAACCTCGAGTTATTTTGGGGACCTTGAGAAGAGAGAAATTCACCAATTCATACAGGTATTAGTGACACAGTCTAAGAGCAAGTCCAGCCCTTGGCTTGGCTTCTAACCTGAAGAGGTTTCTAAAAGCCTAATCTGAGATTCCTTATGAAAAGTTCCAGCAAAGTGAACTTAAAAAGAACCTGTGTTGCAAATCAGTATTCTTAATGCACTTTATGCAAATAATCAGGCCAAGTATAATAATAAGACTAAAACTTAATATGCAAATAAAATGGCTTTACTTTTATTTATTCTTGGTAGAAGTGGGGGACTGAAGAGAGAAAAATCATGTTTCGGGAAAGAAAAAAACGCAAAACTATAATTAGATTTCAGATCATTGTATTTTCTTTTTTCCTCAGATGTTTTTATTTACCTGTAATCTAAACTAAATCTTAAATTGTTAGGCCTACTAAAATCTGGCTTTGATTCTACGGATTAGCATTTGCAGTTTTCCTCTTACATTTCTGACTTGGAATCACTAAACGTTAAAACTCCCTTTTTCCTAAGACACTGTGAGCTTATACTAGCCAACTTGGCTTTAAAGAAAAATCACTGCAACATTTTATAAATGGACAAACTTTGCACACAAGCTACAATCCAGGGAAATCTGTCAGATTGCTGCTGATATTTTCAGCTGTCCTCCACACTCTAGAAGAAACCAGTTTGTAAACTACTTCAAGCATTAACCTTTGTTTTTCTTCCACTTCTGTAAAAATGGCTCTTATTATAGATCCTTTTGTCTGCATCATATATAGAGTCGTAGCTTTAAGACCCCAACTACAAAGCCATCACCTGAAATAAGACAAAACTACTTAATTAGACTGCCCTTTTCCCAGAAGCGAGAAGACTGTTTAATGAGATCCTTTGCCATTCAGCTAACTCAGTTTTTCTGTCCACAACTACCAACTCAACTTTTTGTGTATGAAGCATTAAGGAAGTTTCAAACAGGGAAATACTGTGGCTCAGAAATGGACACCCAAAAATATGGCACTCTGATATGCTGGTTATTTCAAATTAAAGGCTCCTGAAGGCCAGCAGACACTGGAAGAAGTTGTTCTTCGAAGTTCTCTTACCTGCCTGTGGTA
>NW_016107320.1:14531364-14534412 GCF_001604975.1 Cebus imitator
AGCAAGGCAGGCCAATATTCAAGTCCAGGAAATACAGAAAACACCACAAAGATATTCCTCAAGAAGAGCAACCCCAAGGCACATAATTGTCAGATGCACCAAGGTTGAAATGAAGGAAAAAATGCTAAGGGCAGCAGAGAGAAAGGTCAGGCTACCTACAAAGAGAAGCCCATCAGACTCACAGTGGATCTCTCAGGAGAAACTTCACAAGCCAGAAGAGAGGGGGGGCCAATATTCAACATCCTTAAAGAAAAGAACTTCCAACCTAGAATTGTATATCCAGCCAAACTAACTTCATAAGCGAAGGAGAAATAAAATCCTTTACAGACAAGCAATTGCTGAGAGATTTTGTTACCAACAGGCCTGCCTTACAAGAGATCCTGAAAGAAGCACTAAACAAGGAAAGGAACAACCAGTACCAACCACTCCAAAAATGTACCAAATGGTAAAGGCCACCAACACAACAACAAAAAAATGTGTCAACTAATGAACAAAACATCCAACTAGCATCAAAATGGCAGGATCAAATTCACACATAACGATATTAACTCTCAATGTAAATGGGCTAAATGACCCAATCACAAGGCACAGACTGGAAAACTGAATAAAAAGTCAAGACCCATCGGTGTGCTGTATACAGGAAACCCATCTCACATGCAAGGACACACATAGGCTAAAAATAAAGGGGTGGAGGAAGATTCATCAAGCAAATGGAGAGCAAAAAAAGCAGGAGTTGCAATCCTATTCTCTGATAAAATGGACTTTAAACCAACAAAGATCAAAAGAGACAAAGAAGGGCATTACATAATGGTAAAAGGATCAATACAACAAGAAGACCTAATGATCCTAAATATATACACACCCAATACAGGAGCGCTCAGATACATAAAGCAAATTCTTAACGACCTACAAAGAGACTTAGACTCCCACACCATAATAATGGGAGACTTTAACACTCCACTGTCAGCATTAGACAGATGAACAAGACAGAAAATTAACAAGGAAATCCAGGACTTGAACTCAGATCTGGACCAAGCGGACCTAGCAGACATCTACAGAACTCTCCACCCCAAATCCATAGAATATACATTCTTCTCAGCACCACATCACACCTACTATAAAATTGACCACATAATTGGAAGTAAATCACTCCTCAGCAAATGGAAAAGAATGGAAATCATAACAAACAATCTCTCAGATCAGAATGCAATCAAATTAGAACTCAGGATTCAGAAACTAGCTCAAAACCACACAACTTCATGAAAATTGAACAACTGGCTCCTGAATGTCAACTGGATAAACAATGAAATGAAGGCAGAAATAAAAATGTTCTTTGAAACCAAGGAGAACGAAAACACAATGTACCAGAATCTCTGGGACACATTTAAAGCAGTGTCTAGAGGGAAATTTATAGCACTAAATATGCCTACATGAGAAGCTAGGAAAGACCTAAAATTGACATCCTATCATCAAAATTGAAAGAGCTAGAGGAGCAAGACCAAAAAAACTCAAAAGCTAGCAGAAGACAAGAAATAACTAAGATCAGAGCAGAACTGAAGGAGATAGACACATGCGCACACACACACACACACACACACACACACACACACCCTTCAAAAAATCAATAAATCCAGGAGCTTATTTTTTGAAAAGATCAACAAAATAGATAGGCTGCTAGCCAGACTAATAAAAAGGAAAAGAGAGAAGAATAGAATAGATGCAATAAAAAATAATAAAGGGGATATCACCACTGAATCCACAGAAATACAAACTATCATCAGAGGTTACTACAAACAACTCTATGCACATAAACCAGTAAATCTGGAAGAAATGGATAAATTCCTGGACACTTGCACCCTCCCAAGCCTAAACCAGGAAGAAATTAAAACCTTGAACAGAACAATAGCAAGCGCTGAAGTTGAGGCAGCAATTAATAATTTATCAAACAAAAAAAGTCCAGGCCCAGATGGGTTTAAAGCCAAATTCTACCACACATACAAAGAGGAGCTGGTACCATTCCTTCTGAAACTATTCCAAACAATACAAAAAGATGGAATCCTTCCCAAATCATTTTGAGACCAACATTATCCTGTTACCAAAACCTAGCAGAGACTCAACAAAAAAAGAAAACTTCAGGCCAATATCCATGATGAAGATAGATGCAAAAATATTCAATAAAATACCGGCAAACCCATTGCAACAGCACATGAAAAAGCTTATCCATCAAAATGAAATAGGCTTCATCCCGGGGATGCAAGGCTGGTTCAACATATGCAAGTCTATAAACGTAATTCACCACATAAACAGAGCCAAAGACAAAAACCACATGATTATCTCAACAGATGCAGAGAAGACCTTTGACAAAATTCAACAGCCCTTTATGCTAAAAACTCTCGATAAACTAGGTATTGAAGGAATGTATCTCAAAATAATAAAAGCTATTTATGACAAACCAACAGCCGATATCATACTGAATGGGCAAAAACTGGAAGCATTCCCTTTGAAATCTGGCGCTAGACAATTGGAAGTTCTAGCCAGAGCAATCAGGCAAGAAAAAGAAATAAAGCGTATTCAGTTAAGAAAAGAGGAAATTAAATTGTCTCTATTTAGAGGCAACATGACTGTATATTTAGAAGACCCCATCGTCTCAGCCCCAAAATCTCCTTAAGCTGATAAGCAACTTCAGCAAAGTCTCAGGATACAAAATCAATGCGCAGAAAAATAACAAACATTCCTATACACCAATAACAGACAAACAGAGAGCCAAATCATGAGTGAACTCCCATTCACAATTGCTACAAAGAATAAAATACCTAGGAATACAACTAACAAGGGATGTGAAGGACCTTTTCAAGGAGAACTGCAAGCCACTGCTCAAGAAAATAAGACAGGACACAAACAGATGGAGAAACATTCCATGCTCATGGTTAGGAAGAATGAATATCATGAAAATGGCCATACTGCCCAAAGTAATTTATAGATTCAATGCTATCCCCATCAAACTACCATTGACCATCTTTACAGAACTAGAGAAAACCACCTTAAACT
>NW_016107320.1:14534552-14536543 GCF_001604975.1 Cebus imitator
TACTACAAGGCTACAGTAATCAAAACAGCATGGTACTGATAACAAAACAGATATCGACCAATGGAACAGAACAAAGGCCTTGGAAGTAATGCAACACACCTACAACCATCTGATCTTTGACAAACCTGACAATGGGGATAGAATCCCCTGTTTAATAAATGGCGTTGGGAAAACTGGCTAGCTGTGTGCAGAAAGCTGAAGCTGGACCCCTTCCTTACACCTTACACAAAAATTAACTCCAGATGGATTAAAGATTTAAACATAACACCTAAGACTATAAAAACCCTAGAAGAAAACCTATGCAATACCATTTAGGACATAGGCATAGGCAAGGCCTTCATGACTAAAACACTAAAAGCAATGTCACCAAAAGCCAAAATAGACAAATGGGATCTAATTAAACTTAAGAGCTTCTGCACAGCAAAAGAAACTATCATTAGAGTGAACTGGCAATCAACAGAATGGGAAAAAGTTTTTGCAATCTGCACATCTGACAAAGGGCTAATATGCAGAATCTACAAAAAACTAAAGCAAATACATAAGAAAAAAACAAACCCATCAAAAAGTGGGCAAAGGATATGAACAGACACTTTACAAAAGAAGACATACATGAAGCCAATAAACATGAAAAAGTGCTCATCATCACTGGTGACTAGAGAATTGCAAATGAAAACCACATTGAGATCCCATCTCAAGCCAGTTAGAATGGCGATCATTAAAAAATCTGGAGGCAACAGATGCTGGAGAGGATGTGGAGAAATAGGAATGCTTTTCCACTGTTGGTGGGAGTGTAAATTAGTTTAACCATTGTGGAAGACAGTGTGGTGATTCCTCAAAGATCTAGAAATAGAAATACCATTTGACCCAGCAATTCCATTACTGAGTATATACCCAAAGAATTCCCCATAAATTGTTATATTATAAAGACACATGCGCATGTATGTTCATTGTGGCACTGTTTCCAACAGCAAAGATTTGGAACCAACCCAAATGTTCACCAATGATAGACTGGATAAAAAAAATTGGCACATATACACCATGATATACTATGCAGCCATAAAAAAGGATGAGTTCATGTCCTTTGCAGGGACATGGATAAATCTGGAAACCATCATTCTCAGCAAACTGACACAAGAACAGAAAATCAAACACCGCATGTTCTCACTCATAATTGGGTGTTGAACAATGAGAACACATGGACACGTGGAGGGGAACATCACACACTGGGGTCTGTTAGGGGGTGGGGGGCTAAGGGAGATTGGGGAGGGATAATATTAGGAGAAACCTAATGTAGGTGATGTGGGGACAGAGGCAGCAAAACACCATGACATGTGTATATCTATGTAACAGTCCTGCAAGATCTGCACGTGTACCCCAGAACTTAAAGTAAAATTTAAAAAAAAGAAAAAGAAAAGATGCTCTATTAAGAATTTGTATTTATCATGGCCTTGAATAAAATTTTCTCTGCAGAGCCTGTCATAATAGTCCTCGTGTCAGTGAAGTCCCTTGTGACATGGGATAACAGGATTTTCAGGTAGAGATGTTCACCAGGCAGATGGAAATGTAGTCTATAGCTGTAAGGATAAGTCAGGCAGTGCAATAATTATAGAGAAAAAAATAATGTAAGCTATCAAGGAAAGATATATACAAGGAAAACAGAGTCACATGAAGTCTCAGATGTAGGAGGTTATAGAGCAAAAGGTTGAGTTCTGGTTTTCAGGAGTTTTTTCTAACATAATGACCTGAGATCACTGGTAAAAAGCTAAAAAGAAAGGTGAATAATCAGTATGAGATCATAAAATTAAGGTGCTCCTCTAAAAATATGTGAACTTAGGTTTTTAGGGAGGTGAGTTATGGCTGAAGAAAATCAAGACGAATGAAGATAAGATCAATGGAGAATGTAGTTTCAGAAATATAAAAGAAGCCAAATTATGAGAGGTTAAGTGGATAGGGATAAAACTGAGGCCCTAAAGCATTATTGGTTCTGCAGT
>NW_016107320.1:14537044-14544936 GCF_001604975.1 Cebus imitator
CAAAGTCCTGGGATTACAGGCATGAGCCACAGCGCCTGGCATATTTCTTTTTTGGTGGGGGAGGGGTGGAATCTCCCTCTATTGCGCAGGCTGCAGTGCAATGGCATGATCTAGGCTCACTACAACCTCCGCCTCCCAGGCTCAAGCAATTCTCCTGCCTCAGCGTACTGAGTAGCTGGGATTACAGGTATGTGCCACCACACCTGGCTTATTTTTGTATTTTAAGTAGAAACTGGGTTTCAACATGTTGCCCAGGCTGGTCTTCAGCCCCTAACCTCAAGTGATCCATCTGCCTCAGCCTCCCAAAGTGCTGGAATTACAGGCCTGAGTCACCGCACCCGGCCCAAGGGTAGGATTAGATTTAGTGATATGACCAGACATACAGAAACTAGAAAAAGCTTTATCAAACCATGCTTCTTAAAAAATTAATCCTGGGACAGAATCATCTAAAACTTTGTTCCATGTCGTCACTTTGACTTACCCATAAAAACTTCAAGTATAAAGAATGAAAAAAAAAAAAAAAAGAATGAAAAGTCAGGAATAACCACCATTTTCTAATGCTCAGTATTTTATTGGTATTTTTGTCTTCTATGTAGATATGGTAGGTCTGCATGATTTTTTATTTTTTGTTTTCCTTGAACTGATTCTCAAATCGTTAGGCTCATGAGTCACGTATTTAATAAGAACACAGTCACTGTGTTCTGTTTGCTGTGTAATTTCTGTTTTGGTTTACCTCACGTTTCCAATCCAAAGAACCTTTTCCTGTAAAACTACATACTGAAAGAAACAGTGGTCATGTAGTAGAGAATAGCCTGAGAGCTGTTCGAGACTGTAACCCAAGCCATGTATCACAGTTTAATTTATTTCAAGTACTAATAAACTGATGACAAACAGCATTGTCTTTTAGTTTACTACAGGAACTATTTTCCTTTCCTCCTTTTGATGATCTAGAGGAACGGGCGTTTCTGCTTTAGCTTCCGTGTTCTCACTAAGATCGAACGATGCCTCTAAAGTAGCCATAGACTTGCAAGAAAACTGTAAACCTTTACCAAATGCGGTCTTAATTCATACTTTGAAAGAAACATTTTCAAGGTATTTTACCTTTTTCTCCAACGTTTGACATATTACAAAGTACCCAAAATATGCCAGACTGTTGCCTTATCAGTTCCTGGCAGTCAGGTACAGTTAGATGCAGGGCAATCTTCCTAAGTCACCAGCTAGAAATGTGAGAAGAGCAAAAGCTATTATTGCAAAAACCAACAAAAGTCTAGGTAGGAAAAATAGGGAAGTGGAGAGCTACTATCTTTCTAATTTTTCATGTGCTTCTATTTCTTTCCTACTTCAGAGCTATTGACAAACAGTTCAGTGTATCACAGGCTATGTTTCTAGGCCGCTGAAACATGACATATTTTCTTTTTTTTTTTTTTTTTTTTTTGAGACGGAGTTTCGCTCTTGTTACCCAGGCTGGAGTGCAATGGCGCGATCTCGGCTCACCGCAACCTCCGCCTCCTCGGTTCAGGCAATTCTCCTGCCTCAGCCTCCTGAGTAGCTGGGATTACAGGCACGCGCCACCATGCCCAGCTAATGTTTTGTATTTTTAGTAGAGACGGGGTTTCACCATTTTGACCAGGATGGTCTCGATCTCTTGACCTCGTGATCCACCCGCCTCGGCCTCCCAAAGTGCTGGGATTACAGGCGTGAGCCACCGCGCCCGGGATAACATGATATTTTCAAAGAACTATGGAAACCTAAAATAAAGCCAATGAGAAATAAGTGAATGAGAGTTTAGGACTGTAACCTTTCTTTTCATTCAAAGATCTACAAGTTTCCATAAAGTTAAATGTGCTTCTCCAGGCACCTGTTTTCATAATTCTGTGTTTTCCATCAGGCCTTTCTGGCTTCTTATACAGCAGTAAGAAAATGATGTGCTTAATGACAAATTTGACATGGAATTTGACATGGAATATGAACTTTCAGTTTCAGCAAATGATGTACAAAGATGCTTTTGTGGTTTGATTGTTTCTCATATTCCAAGTAAAGAAACTTGAAAATGAAAGCATTCCAAAAGTGGAAGTAATTACTCACTGCCTCTGCTATAAATTGTGGTCGTTGGTTATGGCAACAGCTATACTAAACAGATGCCCTGAAAACTCTTCAGACTGAGGAGCGCCAGAGGAGCAGACTAGAAGAATGGCACATGCTATGGAAAATTTCTGCACTATCAGTGAAGAATATGATATTGATGGAGAAGTGGGCTTCGCTCTGCCAAATCCATTGGTAAGAAAAGGCACTAACATGTGGGGAAATGCATTCTTCTTCTCATTAGTTACCCGGCCAGTTAACTTCTACTGAACAACTGTGGTTCAGTAACTTCTAGTAAACAAACACACAAAGCAGTGTGAAAATGAGAGAGAGTTGTAATAATTGCACCTCAATTTGTTTTAAATTTTCTCCCTAGAAACGGAGTCATCTGTGCATTTTCTACTTATGTACCGTGGGTAGGTAGAGTGAAGAGATAAGGAAACTATAGAAAATATATCAGCTTTACATAAGAATTACACAGTAAAATACAATGTGAGGTTATTACAGTTGTATTTTGAAAGAGTGTTTTGAAATAGCCAAAGTTTTAAATGGGCTATGAGCCAAAGAGAAATCCCTTTCTTTAGGGATATACCTTAAATTTTACAAAACATGTGTTTCTAATTTGATGGGGTTTCTGAGATTGCACAACAAGCACTTTCCATGTTCTATTATCATTGCTTGTTATTTACTGAGCATAAGATTCAAGTGAGAGTCTGAACTACCTTTTTTCTTGTTTGCAAGTTTTACCTATAAAGTGCAAGGTATGTGGAAAAAAGGTTTGCCTTAAAAACTGCATTTTCTATTCTGTCTTCTAATAAATGCTATGCAAACCAATTTATCATCAATATTTTAATCATCCAATACAGCATTTTCTAAGCAATTTACAAATTAACCCTTTCCATTCTCATAGGCATCCCCAAAGGTATGTTATTTATTTATTTGTTCATTTATTGAGATGGAGTCTCATTCTATCACCCAGGCTGGATTGCAGTGGCATGATCTCGGCTCACTGCCACCTCCGCCCCCGGGTTCAAGCAATTCTCCTGCCTCAGCCTCACAAGTGGCTGGGGTTATAGACATCTGCCACCACACCCAGTTACTTTTTGTATTTTTAGTAGAGACAGGGTTTCACCATGTTGGCCAGGCTGGTCTTGACCTCCTGACCTCAGGTGATCTACCTGCCTCAGCCCCCCAAAGTGCTGGGATTATAGGTGAAAGCCACGGTACCCAGCTAGGTATGTATGTTATTATTCTCATGCTCCTAACGAGAAGTATAAGGAATGCAGAATTTAAGTGATTATCAAACCATGTAGCTAGCAAGCACTAGAGGTCAGTATGAGCCTAAGCAGTCTGGCTCCAGAGTCCAGGATCTTTAAACCATTATGCCACACTACCTCTCTTAAGAAGGGATAATAAGGCATTGATTTTTTTTTTTTTTATTTCTTTTAATCTTCAGTTTAACAAGGTACATGGGATTTCAGGAAAAGACTTCTATGAAGTGTTATAGTAATTCTGTAGACAAGTATATTTTTTATTGTAGCTCAAACAGTTATAGTCCACATATACTGGAGAGCACCTTTAAATGCAGCAAATGTTTAGTCAGAGATTCCAACCTAACTGTGCTGAGAAATAAAGGAACTGTAAATACTTCGGTGATATTGGCAAATTTAAAGCGTCTACCTCTTTGCAATCTAATTTTCCTCTTCAGATTGTTAATTTAAGAAAATGAAGACTATGCTTTAATTTTATTGCCAAAAGCACAAGTTAGCTTTATTCACACAAATCAATAATACTCAAACTTGCTACTTGCCCACATGCCCACAAAAATGCCAGGACTGGATGGTTTCAAGGATATACCTACCAATAGTACAATAAAGCCATCTTTTTCAGAAACTACTAGTCATGGTTTGTTTTTTTCTCAGAGATTTGGTTCTCCTTAAAAATACAACAACTGTGAAAAATACAACAACTGTGATAATTATGAATACCTGTAGAACAGATTGCAAAGGGTAAAGCAAAACCCCAAAAGAAAACAACAAAACTCTTCTTTGGCTACTTAAAAAAATTACTCTTGGCCAGGCAGCGGTTGCTCATGCCTGTAATCCCAGCATTTTGGGAGGTTGAGGTGGGATCACGAGGTCAAGAGTTCGAGACCAGTCTGGCCCACATGGTGAAACCCTGTCTCTACTAAAAATACAAAAATTAGCCAGGTATGGTGGCACACATCTGTAATCCTAGCTACTCAGGAGGCTGAGGCAGGGGAATTGCTTGAACCCAGGAAGCAGAGGTTTCAGTGAGCTGAGATCACGCGACTACACTCCAGCCTGGGCAACAGAAGTGAGACTCTGTCTCAGAAATAATAATAATAATAATACTGACTAGGCACAGTGGCTTACACTTGTAATCCCAGCACTTTGGGAGACTAAGGTGGGTAGATCACTTGAAGTCAGGAGTTTGAGACCAGCCTGGCCAATATGGTGAAACCCCATCTCTACTAAAAATACAAGAAAAATTAGCTGGCGTGTTGATTCACCTTTAGTCTCAGCTACTCGGGAGGCTAAGGTAAGAGAAGTGTTTGAACCCAGGACGCAGAGGTTACAATGAACTGAGATCACGCCACTGCACTCCAGCCTGGGTGACAGAGTGACGCCCTGTCTCAATATAATAATAATTCTGCTAGCTGAGATGCTGAAGAAGCTACATTCACTGTCCCTAAAACATGAAAAAAAAATTAATGGTACCTTTTATTTCTTCACTGAAGATCTTTCCTAGAAATTATGAACCAAAAAAGTGTCTATTTTCTCTCTTGCAATTTATTTGTTTCTTATTCCGAAGGAAAATAGTTTTCTGATTCCATATAGATACAAGGCACATTCTCTAATGTAGCAGAATTTGAATGAATCTCAGTATGATTCTTCATTAATTTATATTATACCTTTTAGAGATTCTCTGAACCAGAGCATATTACTGATTAAATTTTACACATGTCAAAAGTGCTATCAAATACAATGCTAATCATGGTACAGATAAAAAAGTATTTCTGTTGTTTGCGGAAAATCACAATAACCAAAAAAATAAGATGTGCTACACAGTGAAGCACAGAATAATAACAACAAAAATATATTTATTACATTTCCTTCTTTTTTTTTCTTTTTTCTTTTTTTATTTGAGATGGAGTTTTGCTCTTGTTGCCCAGGCTGGAGTGCAATGACACGATCTTGGCTCACGGCAACCTCTGCCTCCCAGGTTCAAGCGATTCTCCTGTCTCAGCCTCCCAAGTAGCTGGGATTACAGATGTGTGCGCCACACCCAGCTAATTTAGTATTTTTCTCCATATTGGTCAGGCTGGTCTCGAACTCCTGACCTCAGGTGATCTACTCACTTCTACCTCCCAAAGTGCTAGGATTACAGGCTTGAGAAATGGCGCCCAGCTTACATTTACTACTGAAATCACTACAGCACAGTTGGGTGAAAAGTTCAGAACAAAAGGTAGCTTTCTAGTGAAGTACACTGCCTAGATTTTCACTGCTAAAAATCTGCCCCTACTGATTGAGGCTGGGCAATTACATACAGATGTTGAAAATGTTAGGATTTTATATTATCTTTATCTTCTTGTTTTATAGCTTACTTATAATATTAACTTTATTTTGAAGCTTAAAACTTCACCCATGTTGATTTGAGTTAATCTTTCCATTTATACTTAATCCCCGTGGTTCAGCATTGATTACCTTAAGGGTGTGCCTTGGAAATAGCTGGCGGAGTAGGCATAGAGATCTATGTTGCAGGAAGATCTATGTTCCTATGTCTTTTTATTTGTATACTTCCCTTTGAGATGAGATTATAAATATGATAAGATCCAGGAAGAAACTTTTATTTGAGTTTGATTTCTACTTAGTGGGCAAAAGCAAGCCTATAGTGGAGCCAAAGTAGCTAATCAATGTATACATACAGCACCCACTATATGCCCAGCACGACGCCAGGGCTTGTAAGAGATAGAAATTAAATGCACAATACAATTCTTGCCACCATGTAGCAAAATATAAAAAGGGAATAGATTTTCAAAGTTGGAAACTTGACAATAAACTCAATATACAAAGCTTGTTATGTAAACTGTCTAAGCCTAGTTTTCCTTATTTATGATGCAGAGATACCTTCTTGGGTCATTACAAGAATTAAATGTATATTTTATGTGTATATGAAATTATTGCACAGAGTCCACTATTGACATTTAACACATCTCATTTTTCTTCCATTCAAAAAATTTAAAATCTAGCCAAGAAGAACCAAAGTAGGCAAGGCATGGTGGCTCTTATCCCAGCACTTAGGGACGCCAAGGCAGGCAAATTAAAAATTCCAGCACTTTGGGACGCCAAGGCAGGCAAATCACCTGAGGTCAGGAGTTCGAGACCAGCTTGTCCAACATGGCAAAATCCCATCTTCACTAAAAATAAAAAAATAGCTGGACATGGTGGCACATGCCTGTAATCCCCACTACTCAGGAGGCTGAAGCAGGAGAATTGCTTGAATCCAGGAGGCAGAGGCTGTAGTGAGCCAAGATCATGCCACTGCACTCCAGTCTGGGCAACAGAGTAAGACTGCATCTCAAAAAAAAGAAAAGAAAAGAAAAGAAAAATCAAAGTATCAGATCATAATTGTTTAGCAATATGAAAAGGTATAATCTAGAATTTATAATGGAGGAGATTAGTGTCAGATAGATTCGTTAGAAGGATTTTAATGGAACCTTTGAGGTGAACTTTGAAAAGCTGCAAATGGTAGTGTTTGAAGAGAGAGGAAGAGGTAGAACAGAGAGAGGGTCTTCAGCCCTGCATGTGCAGGTGACAAGACAGAGGCTGGTATTTCCAGACAGGTAACCATGTGCCAGGGCAACATGGCACAAAATGGATGTGGAGGCAAGGCAGACCATCAGTGGGAAGCCGAAGCTACAGTAACTGTTACTCATAAATAAAGATCTTTTTTTTCTTTTTTTAGGAAAACCTACCTGATGTTTATAATGACTGGATGTTCATTGCTAAACACCTGCCTGATCTCATTGAGTCTGGGGAACTTCGAGAAAGAGTTGAGAAGGTTTGAAATATGTATTACATTTGTCTTCTTATATAGCTTCTTAACATTGTTAACTTGGTTTTGAAGCATGAAACATTACTGAGATTGATTTGAGTCATTTGCTTTATTTTTCCTCAGTTGGACATGCTCAGCATTGATCATCTCAGAGACCACAAGTCACAACGCCTTGCACATCTAGTTCTGGGATGCATCACCATGGCATATGTGTGGGATCAAGGTTGTGGAGATGTCCGGAAGGTTTGGAGATTTTCTCAGATTTCTTATGCTGTGTGACAGATTTTTATCTAATTTACATTTAACTTTACAAAAATTTTCTAAAAGCATTTATATTGTGCAAAGTTTAGATGACATGACAAAATGAAAAAATATACCCTGGTTTGACACGTCAACTGTTATTATTATTATATTTTTAGTCTTTTGCTTTATTTTTCATTCTGTATTTTAAATGTCAACCCTAATTACATAAAACTAATACAGACTACAATATCTAACCTTTAAAACACAAATGGACCAGGCGCGGTGGCTCACCCCTGTAATCCCAGCACTTTGGGAGACCAAGGCAGGTGGATCACTTTGGGAGACTGAGGCAGGAGTTCAAGACCAGTCTGGCCAACATGGTGAAACCCTATCTCTACTAAAAATACAAAAATTAGCCAGATATGCTAGCGTGTGCCTATAATCCCAGCTACTTGGGAGGCTTAAACCTGGAAGGCAGAGGTTACAGT
>NW_016107320.1:14545388-14546929 GCF_001604975.1 Cebus imitator
CGTTGGTGTTTTATATAGGAGCCTTCCATTGTGTGTCCAAACAGAACAGAATGCTACAAGTCACGGGCTCAGGTCAGGGAAAGAAGAGCTGAGGAGAAAAAGGGGCAGAGCTGTAGTTTCTCTACCAAACTCAACAAATAGATGAGCTTCTATACCTCCCCTAGGAAGGCTGAGTGAGAGCACTGACAAGTGTCATCCCAACTGATGTATCTCCACATGGAAATATAAAGCAAGAGGAAAGGAGATTCCTCCTTCCAGCAGAAGCTAGGTTTGGAAGCCGAGCACCAATGTCATTCCATGGTGAAGATTTCAGATAATAATAAGAATCATCCAGCAGAAAATGTCTTTTAGCACTGTGCTCCAAGAGCAGCAATCTGTTTATACTCATAGTGTGTATCATATCTAAAATTACAAAGACTTCAAGCATCTTCGAGGCGATTGCTTTTATCTATCTATTGGCAGCTGATAATGTGGCATCTTGCATTGAAAAAATTGCTTAACAATTATTCATGGGAAGGATGGATAAATGAATGACTGGAAATAGGTCCCAAGGCCATTAGAAACACCAAGATGCAGGCTTTATCCTTCTGGGTTTCTACCTCTTTTACCTCTCTAATCCAAAACACGAACCTTTAACAGTATAAATTATGAAAAGAGAAAGAAAAAAATTACATTTGTTTGGTTTCAAAGTGTCATTTTATACAACACAGAAAGCAAAAGAAAAGGTATGAGAGGTAAATGATTAAAGTAACTACTGGCTGGGCGAGGTGGCTCACGCCTGTAATCCAAGCACCTTGACAGGCCGAGGCAGATGGATCACCTGAGGTCAAGAGTTCAAGACCAGCCTGGCTAACATGGGGAAACCTCTTCTCTACTAAAATACAAAAAACAGCTGGGCGTGGTGGCAGGGCTCTGTAATCCCAGCTACCTGGGAGGCTGAGGTGGGAGAGTCACTTGAACGCAGGAGAATTGCTTGAACCTGGGAGGTGGAGATTGCAGTAAGCTGAGATCCCACCACTGCACTCCAGCTTGGGTGACAAGAGCAAGACTCCATCTCAAAGCAAAACAAAACAGAACAAAACAAAACAAAAAACTAACCACTGTATTTTAATCAGGTCTTGCCAAAAAATATTGCTGTTCCCTACTGCCAACTCTCCAAGAAGCTGCAGCTGCCTCCTATTCTGGTTTATGCGGACTGTGTCTTGGCGAACTGGAAGAAAAAGGATCCTAACAAGTATGTAAATGGTGATAACAACAGGAATTTAAGGAGTACACGCCAATTAAATAAAACAGGAGTTACTTATTTGCTTAATTTTGGGCAACACAGTTTTCCTCCCTGTTGCTGGGTATGGTTTCTTGGACTGCTGTGTCTACCACTACAAATGTACACACGTGAGAGGTGTATAGTTAACACAGCAAAATGCACAAATCTTAAGTGGCCAGCTTGAATTTGACTTTTTTTTTTTGAGACGGAGTTTCGCTCTTGTTACCCAGGCTGGAGTGCAATGGCACGATCTCGGCTCACCGCAACCTCCGCCTCC
>NW_016107320.1:14547414-14551024 GCF_001604975.1 Cebus imitator
CACATCTTTAACAACAGGCAGCAATGACTGGTTTTTCAGAGCAGTCTGCTCAGGATGCAGGCCATTTTTACCCATTAGCCATGAGATCTGCTACAATAAAAGGAAGGGAGAATCAAAGACTACGCCTCTGGGCATGTGCTGGTAGAAGAATATTCTGCAAATGGGATTATCACAAAATGAAAGAGCTTGAGCTATCAAGTTTCTTATTAACAATTAGTTAAAAAAAAAAAAGTTAGCCAAGAATGATGGCATATACCTGTGGTCCCAACTACACAGTGGGTTAAGTTACGGCAATCGCTTGAGCCCAAGAAGTTGAGGCTGCAGTGAGCCATGTTCACACCACTGCGCTCCAGCCTGGGCGACAGAGGGAGACCTTGTCTCAAAAAAAAAAACAAAAATAAAACAATTAGTTTTGACTATCCATGTGAGCTCTTTGCATATTTAATTATTTAATTCATTTGTAAGTTATTAAGTTAAACGTTTGTAATGTCTACTGAAGAAATATTTTAAAAAAGTTTTTCTTTTTACCTATCTATGTCTTACCACCGATAGATCAGTAGTAGTCAATCAAATAGCCACAACTCATCATTATTTGATGTTAAGTTGATTTTCTTTCTCTCTTCCAATTGGCCCATTGCTTCATGGCTGCTTTCATAAGGCCCCTGACTTATGAGTAAGTATCTGAATCTTGTTTCATTCTAAGAATTATTTGTTATTTATAGCTGAATGTGGGTTTATCAATAAAGACAAACACATTTTTTATATGATTAACTGAATTGAGGCAAAAAATAATTTAAGTGATTATTTAGAGAACAGACAATCTCAGCCTTTAATTATATCTATGATTGTGTTACAACTACGTCTATTTGATATTATAACTATAGATATATACAAGAATGCTGCTCAAATGCATCTATAGATTATTATGCAAACATACAAAGTGCACATACATCTGTGTATCTATGACTTAATAACTCCTAGTCCATAACTAGTTACCAGTGTCTATAAGTAACCATATGCTAATTTCTTTTTGACTCAATCCTTACTACTTCTGACCTACAATATATACTAAACATAGGCTAAGAGATGGGAAAACTAAGGTAAATATCATCAGTATAAACTCGCCTTGGTGAAGCTAGACTAACAGAGGGAAAGGCAGTGTATAAAATTGTGTAAACTGCCATATGACTAAGAGAAGGTGTAAGAAGATAAAGTATTGGGATCCCCAACCAAATAAAAGGGGTAATGGGGGAACCCTTGAAGCAAGTTATTTGAGTCCTGAAGACTGAGTTAGGAATTAGCTAGAGGAAAAAGGTACGGGTATTCATAGCAGAAGAAACAACAAAAATGAGGCCTTCAATGTCAAATATCTTGGTGCATTATCAAAGCTGAAGGATGGCTAATGTTACTGATAATAAATCATAAAAATAACAGTGTGAGAAAAGGATTAATAATTTTTTTAAAAAGATGGCTGGGCGCAGTGGCTCATGCCTATAATCCCAGCACTGTGTGAGGCTAAGGTGGTTGGATCACCTGAGGTCAGGCGTTCGAGACCAGCCTGGCCAACATGGCGAAACCCCTCCTCCACTAAAAATACAAAATTAGCGGAACATGGTGCCACATGCCTGTAATCCCAGCTACTCAGGAGGCTGAGGCAGGAGAATCGCTTGAACTCGGAAGGCAGAGGTGGCAGTGAGCCAAGATCGTGCCATTGCACACCAGCCTGGGCGACAGAGCAAGACTCCGTCTCAAAAAAAGTGGTGGAATTATAGGCGTGAGCCACCATACCTGGGCAAATTCTCCGGTCTTAATCCATAAACTAAATTTGGGATTAAGATTATGTAGGATTTTATTAGCTATGATAAGGAGTTAAAACAGAATCTTAAGATAAGGGAGAAACTGGAAGGCTTTTAAACAGGAGGATGATATTAGCAGTCAGTCCCATTTTACAGATGAGAACACCAAGGCAGACGATGTCGTATCTTGCTCAAGGTTACACAGCAAGTAAGTTGCAGAGGTGGTCTGGCTTCAGATACCATGAATTTAACCACCACAAAACTCATAGATATACAGATACTAAGATCATGTTTTTGCCAATGTCAAAACTTCAACTGAAGAGAAAAACAGGGTCTAATTAGTTATTTGAATTTCGCAGTCAACGCCTTTGTAAAGTAGATAAACCACTGAGAAACTGAATTAGGCTCACAAATTAAAATATGAATATGAATGTAATTATTTAAACAAAAGATTACCTCTTAAAATTCTACCTCACAGATGTCTCTGTAAACATTGAATATATATGTATGGTAACATAAATGCCTGTGAAAAGTTAACAGGATTATAGAAACAGAACTAGTTTGAGAATTTCTAGGTCTGAGTGTTTTTTGTTTTTTGTTTTTGGGATGGAATCTTGCTCTTGATGCCCAGGCTGGAATGCAATGGAGCGATCTTGGCTCATTGCAACCTCTGCCTCCCGGGTTCAACTGATTCTCCTGCCTTAGCCTCCTGTGTAACTGGGATTACAGGGGCCCACCACCATGCCCAGCTAATTTTTGTATTCTAAACAGACACGGGGTTTCAGCACATTGGCCAAACTGGTCTCAAACTCCTGACCTCGGGTGATCCATCCACCTCGGCCTCCCAAAGTGCTGGGATTACAGGTGTGAGCCACCATGCCCAGACCTCATTCTGAGTTCTAATATGAAATTTTAGGTCTCAATTTAGTCTATTTACTATTAATTATATGATGGTAGACAATGGGCCTAACAACTGAGTCTTAATATTCTCAACTACATAATGGAGATAGTAAGGCCTGCCACACCTCTCTCGTAAAATTATTTTGAAAATAAAATAGAATAAATTAAAATGTCAAAAACCATTTTTGCTAAATTTCTTGCCTTCCTTATCTGATTTCCTTAGGAACATGGATGTTTTGTTCTCATTTCGTCACACAGACTGCAGTAAAGGATTCTTCCTGGTCTCTCTATTGGTGGAAATAGAAGCTGCTTCTGCAATCAAAGTATGCCTATCCTCACTTCAAAGTTTACACATCAATTTACATAAGCAGAGCAATCACTTAGGAGCCTAAACTATACTAAGCATGAGTTAACTTTATCCTTAATAAATACAACATGGGATCATTTAATTGTGAATAGAGGATCAATTATTTATATTTGTGTATTACCTAAAATATAAAATCTCAGAGCCATATAAAGTCCAACTTGAAACCTCTGTAGGAAATAAAAATTTTCAATGAAATCTGGATTTGGAACTATGATACACAGTGTCATAAATTCAATAGTTTTGATTATCAAAAATAGAAATGAAACATATACAACTATATCAACATCTCTAAATTAAATTCTATGTGAATAAAAACAAATTCAAGCTTCTAGAAATATAAGGAAATTAGTCAAATAGAGTGCCCAGCCCAGGAAAGAAATGTAAAAATCCCAAATTTAGTTTATGGATTAAGACCGGAGAATTTGCCCAGGTATGGTGGCTCACGCCTATAATTCCACCACTTTGGGCGATCAGATGGGCAGGTCACTTAAATGAGGAGTTGGAGACCAGCCTGGCCAACGTGGTGAAACCCCGTCTCTTAACTAAA
>NW_016107320.1:14551214-14552716 GCF_001604975.1 Cebus imitator
CTATATTCAAGGCAATGCGAATGCAAGAACTAGACGCTTTGCGAAAGGCGCTGTTGAAAATAGCTTCTTGCCTGGAGAAAGCGCTTCAAGTGTTTCACCAAATCCATGGCAAGTGTTGTATGCCGTGCAACAGTCTAGCCTGACAAGTCAAATGTTCTAAGTGTAAAATAGTTGAAAAGGGAAGCAAAAAGCAAATATCACTTAGCATGTTTTCACTTTAGCTATTTCATCTTACTAAACCATTACACTTTCTACGTGGTAGGTTTTATTACCTCCATTTTACAAGTAAGGTAATCTAAATTGAGAAAGACAGGGTGAATGACTTCAGATTCCACAGGCAGTAAATAGTGAAGCCAGAGTTCCAGGCTGGTCTATTTAAGGAACTTCCTCACCTCCCACTAAAAACCTTAGCAAAACTGGCTGAGTTCCGAAAAAACATAGCTTCTGCTTGATAAGAACGCTTTCCTAATTCTGCTTTTTCACAAATTAAGAAACAACTCAGAAAAGTCAGCTTTCTGTTCTCTCTGTTATTACTTGGCCTGGAATGTACTGCCGGTGGAGGGGGGAGAAGTTTTTCATTGAGCTGAAAACTTGTTGTGAAATTAACAGCTAAAAAACTACCCCCAAAAGAACACACAAAAAAAGTGCATAAGCAGTAACTTGCGATAGGAAATCTGCCCTACCGAGCAGACTCAACCAATCTGATTGTTTATCTCTGGGTTTTGAGTAATTGCTATTTGGTCCTTGGCAAGAAGCTAGATTTTCAAATCAAGTAGGGTAGGAGGCTGAGGGCGGTGGCTCATACCTATAGTTCAGCTACTTGGGAGGCTGAGGTGGGAAGATCGCTTGAGCCCAGGAGTTGGGGCTGCAGTGAGCTTTGGTCATTACATTCTAGCCTAAGTGCTGAAGTGAGATCCTGTCTCCAAACAATTTTTTCAAATTTTAAAAATAGATCTAGTTTCTGGGTTTTTGTTTTGGTTTGGTCTGTATTTTGTCTTTGGTTTGCTTCTTTCTCTATGTAAACAGTTTATCTGCTGCATCAGTAAGCACGTAAAGTAGTGCTAAATAAATATTTAAAGTTTAACTGGTCTCCTGGAAGAGGGCAGGAAAGTGAACACTTATCTGCAGGGGTTTTGTTTTGCACGTACTGACCTAATGCCTTTCCTGCAGCCTCTGTGGAAATCCACTATCAGTTGTACACAACATCTTGATTTCCCTGTATACTTCTTATGCTGCTTAATTAAACACATTCCATCTTTTTACAGAGCATGTGGACCCGCAAGTATTTTTCAATGTTCTTCGCATATATTTGTCTGGGTATGTAGTCTTACATTTGAATTTGTTTGCTCTCACTTAACAAAGAACACCACCAATTCCCTTGGATGGTTCCTAATATCCATTGGGTTTGGCTAACAATTTATATCCAAAAATTCATGTGGTAGAAAAAGACTAGACTGTTCTCTCAGTTATTACTTGGCCAAGAATGTACAGCGGGGGGGGGG
>NW_016107320.1:14553890-14568425 GCF_001604975.1 Cebus imitator
GAGGGAAAACAGGAAAGCTAGTCATTTTAAAAAGAGTGGAATGATCTATGCTGGTGCCAAGGTAAGGTTCCATTCCTAGAATATTTATGCCAAATTTGCTCAGGATTATATTACTTATTATTCTCATGCATGGAAATGAGCAGGGGAAAGGGGCTTGAAAGAAGGATCATGAAATCCATCTCTTGTCACCTTCTATTCACCGCTAGTGCAAGATTTGATATCTAAAAATTAGCAATTAATCTAAATGATTTTTATTTCTTTCTTTCTTTCCTCTGACAGCTGGAAAGGCAACCCCCAGCTATCAGAAGGTCTGATATATGACGGGTTCTGGAAAGATGCAAAGCAGTTTTCAGGGGGCAGTGCAGGCCAAAGCAGCATCTTCCAGTGCTTTGATGTCCTCCTGGGCATCCCGCAGAGGGCCAGTGGAGGTGAGTGGAAAATAACAAGAAATAAGCATCTCTTATGTGAACACAATTGTTTTTGGATATCTACAAAGCACCTTCCCATCAGCATCTCACCTGAGCTTATCTGATGGTTTTAGCAGAATCAGGCAAGTAGGGATTTGGTTGCCATCATCCCATTTTAAAGATGAAGATGCATAAACTTTATGAGGGACAGTGACTGGTTCCTTCTGAACCAGCTAGGAAGTGGCAGAGCTGGCTGGGCGCGGTGACTCAAGCTTGCAATCCTAGCACTTTGGGAGGCCAAGGCAGATGGATCACCTGAGGTCAGGAATTCAAGACCAGCCTGGCCTACACAGTGAAACCTCGTCTCTACTAAAAGTACAAAAATTAGCTGGGCATGGTGGTGCCTCCTGTAATCCCAGCTACTCAGGGGGCTCGCTTAAACCAGGTGGGCAGAGGTTGCAGTGAGCCGAGATTACACCACTTCACTCCAGCGGCGAAAGAGTGAAACTCTGTCTCAAAATAAAAATAAAAAATAAAGAAAGTGGCAGAGCTTTCCTAACACCCAAGCTTCATCTTGGTATCTGAACCTGTATATAAAGACTGGTTGACTCTGGTGAAGTCAATATCACATGTTCAGAAAATGGATGATCAGATTCAGAAAGAGACAGTCTGATCAAATGAGACAGGGCTGTTAAGGGGAGCTAAAGACCTCAGTGGCAAGCAGGGACTGGGCCTTGCTCTTGTTCAGCTGTCTTGTGGCCCCAGCCACCCAGAGCAATGCCTGCACCAAAGTTTAAAAATGTGCCACATTCATTATATGCCTTCTAAGGGCTGGAGGAGAGGAATAAGCTCCAAAAAGAACTTCTTTCTAATTTTCTCTCTTTTGTTAAACTACTGTTTAATAGTCAAAAGGGAAAGCATCAGGCTAGGTAAAAACATATATTTTTCTTTTTTTTTTTTTTTTTGAGATGGAGTCTCGCTCTGTCACCGAGGCTAGAGTGCAGTGGTATGATCTCAGCTCACCACAACCTCTGTTTCCCAAGTTCAAGCGATTGCCCTGCCTCAGCCTCCCGAGTAGCTGGGATTGATTACGGGCGTATACCATCACGCCTGGCTAATTTTTGTCTTTTTAGTAGAGAGAGGGTTTTACCACGTTGGTCAGGCTGGCCTCAAACTCCTGACCTCGTGATCCACCCACCTCGGCCTCCCAAAGTGCTGGGATCACAGGTGTGAGCCACCGCACCTGGCCCAAACGGGTTTTTCTTAACTTGAGCACTTATTTTTAACTTTTTTCATCATATTTAATTTTGTATTTTAGATTCAGGGGATACATGTGCAGGTTTGTTACACAGGTATACCGAGTGATGCTGATGTTTGGGCTTCTAATTATCCCCTCACCCAAGTATAGAACATAGTATCTGATAGGTAGTTTTTCCTCCCTCCCTCCCCTATTTGAAATCCTTAATATCTATTGTTCCCATCTTTGTGTCCATGTGTACTCAATATTTAGCTCCCACTTATCAGTGAGAACATGTGATACTTGCTTTGCTGTTTCTGCATTAATTCGTTTAGGCTAACTTAAGCTACTGGCCTCCAGCTGCATCCATGTTGCTGTAAAGCCCATAATTTCATTCTTTTTCATGGCTGTTTAGTATTCCATGGTGTATATGTACCACATTTTCTTTGTCCCATCCACCAGTGATGGAAACCTGGGTTCATTCCATATCTTTGCTATTACCGAACACTCATTTAAACACAATCTCTTAAACTCTCTTAAGACTCAGTCATGATCTGTCAAATGTAGATTATATATGCCTTTGTCTATAACAACAGCTTCTTACAATAGAAAAGTGAGGAAGAAAGTGCAAACAAAGGCTGGGCGCAGTAGCTCACACCTGTAATCCCAGCGCTTTGGGAGGCTGATGCTGGCAGATCACCTGAGGTCAGGAGTTCGAGACCAGCCTACTCAACATGGAGAAACCCCAGTCTCTACTAAAAATACAAAATTAGCCAGGTGTGGTGGCGCATGCCTGTAATCCCAGCTATTCAGGAGGCAGAGGCAGGAGAATTGCTTGAACTGGGGAGGTAGAGGTTGTGGTGAGCTGAGATTGTGCCATTGCACTCCAGCCTGGGCAACAAGAGCGAACCTCTGTCTCAAGAAAATAAAAAAAGAAAGAAAAGAAAAGCAAGTGCAAACAAAAATACTTATTGTGGGAAAATGAATTCAGTTCATCCAGTTTTCAAAATTAATATTTTACAACAATTATGATTGCTATAGTAGCAAGACTAACAGCCAAACATTAGCCTTCAAATCGAATGACCTTGACCTCAGTGACTGCTGTGTTGGTGATCTCCTGTCCAATCTGACCTGACTCCGCCTTTCTCTCCTGGATTGGGGAATGCCGTGACCTTCACATTTCCTCGTCTTTCTCTTGTTCCTATAGGATCTGCTGCTCAGTTCCTCCAGGACATGAGAATGTATATGCCACCAGCTCACAGGAACTTTCTGTGCTCATTAGAGTCAAAGCCCTCAGTCCGTGAGTTTGTCCTTTTAAAAGATGATGCTGACCTGCGGGAAGCTTATGATGCCTGTGTGAAAGCTTTGGTCAATCTGAGGAACTACCATCTGCAAATTGTAACTAAGTACATCCTAATTCCTGCAAGTCAGAAATCAAAGGACAAGACCTCCCAAGAGCCTTCAGAACAGGGAAACAAAGGAACTGGAGGCACTGATTTAATGAATTTCCTAAAGACTGTAAGAACTACAACACAGAAATCCCTTTTGAAGGAAGGTTAATGTAACCCAGCAAGAGCACATTTTATCATAGCATAGACATGATAATGCTTTATCGATAATGCACTACAAAAGACCTCAAAATGTCTGTGCATTTCTTGTAGTGAGGAAAACAACAAAAGGTAATTATGTGTAAATATTAAAAATTATAGAAGTTTTATAATCTGTATCTTATCATTGGAATAAAATGATGAGCTTCAATAAATAAAAATGAATAAGATATAATAAATCTTGCTTGATTTATAACCATAATCAAATCTTTCTTTGGATGAGACCTACTCTAAACTGCTTTCAGCAGAGCTAATAGACTCCTATACTTTCCGTATGTTAATGTGAGATTTTTTCGTAATTACCTGTTTACTTGTCTGTATTCTCATCACATGATAAGCTTCTTTTTTTATTATCTTTTTTTGTTGTGTTTTTACATGATAAGCTTCTTGAAGTCAAAGACATTCTATATTGTTTACCAGATTTATGCATCCCAGCTTTTTTTTTTTTTTTTTTTGAGACAAGCTCTCACTCTATCACCCAGGCTGGAGTGCAGTGGCATGATCTCAGCTCATGCAGCCCTGATCTCCCAAACCTAAGTGATCCTTCCACCTCAGCCTCCTAAGTAGCTGAGACTACAGCTGTGCCCCAACATGCTTGGCCAATTTTTGTATTTTTTGCAGAGACAGGGTCTTGCCATGTTGCCCAGGCTGGTCTTGAGCTCCTGAGCTCAAGTTATGTCTGTATCTTATCACTGGAATATATGATAATCCCAGCAGTTTGGCCTCCCAAAAGTGCTGGGATTACAGCATCCCTCCCAAGGTGCTGGGATGCAGCCAGGTGTGGCGGCTCATGCCTGTGATTCCATATGAAAGATACGATTTGTCCTCCTAATGTTCTGGAATTACAGGCTTGAGCCAACGCAGCCAGCCACATTCCAGCTTTTAGCAGATACTTAGCAAATATATGTTAAATAAATATATAAAAGAATGAATGAATGTATGAATAAATTAACCTGAGCTAACAAGAAGTGTTCACTTTTGAAATAAAACTTCTACAAGATCCAGATTATGGGCACTCACACTCTGGCATGAACATGTTTAATAATGGAACCCTAAAAAGCTACAGCTTGAGAGAAATTTACAGATTATCAAAGCTAAGCTCTTCATTTTAGAGATGACAGCATTGAGGCACAGAAGGGTGAAATAACTTACCGATGGTCACACAATTAGTTGGTTAACAGTGGGAGAAAAAATTTTTGATGACTCTCATCTTTTTTTCTTTTTGCTCTATTTAGAGTAAACTAAGGTGGAGGAAAAAATAATTTTGGAAGGGAAAGGAGAGAAAGTGAGTTGACTGGGCAGGAACTCATGAGATTGTAAATGGTCAGCCAGCAATCAGATACGTTATAGAAGATGAGATGGAGGGAAAAGGCACCATGGTCTCATGGGTGTGGAATTAGCAAGCACTTTGAATTTGTGAAAACCTCAGCCCTGAAGAAGCTCTGAGCTCTTTTAAGTACACAGGAATTTAAATGAGTATACCCAAGTAGGTTTGGGGAAGGAAATGTAGCCATACACTACTAAAAGCCAAACTTCTAAAAACTATTTTAATATTGTTTCGTAAATACACCCTAACTCAGTGAAATCAAGTGAAATCTTTCTGCTTACAGCAAACTTTCACTAGATTCCACAGAAAACGTACCAAACGTAAATGATAGCAGTATTTATCAGGCAGGACACATTTTCTTCTTTATGCTCCTGTCCATGTTTCTGCAATGAGGACATATAATTTTATAATGAAAAAGTATATATGCACCATGCACATATACCTGCCAAATACATATATGTGTGTGCACATGCATGTAAGTTTTGTTTTGGTTTTTGGTTTTTCCAAGACAGAGTCTTGCTCTGTCGCCCAGGCTGGATTACAGTGGTGCAATCTCTGCTCACTGCGACCTCTGCCTCCTGGGTTCAAGCGATTCTCCTGCTTCAGTCTCCTGAGTAGCTGGTAATTGCAGGTGCTTGCCACCACCACACTTGCTAATTTTTGTATTTTTAGTAAAGAGAGGGTTTCACCCTGTTGGCCAGGCTGGTCTTGAACACCTGACTTCAGGTGATCCACCTTCCTCAACCCTCCAAAGTGCTGGAATTATAGGCATGATCCACCGTGCCTGGCCTGTGTTTAAGTTTTAAGGGATAACCAGAAAGACATTCTTAGAGTTGAATATGGCACAGAAATCTCTAACCTGGGAGTCAAGAGTTCCATTTGGACATGGGTTCCATTTGGACATCTTTCAGCTTTGCGACCTTAGGCAAGTCACATTTTATGTCTGCAAAATAAGCATGACAACACTAGTCCTGACTTATTCACAAGGTTCTTACTGTGAGGCCTGAATGCAATATGGTGCTGAAGTGTTAGGAAGCTATAATATACTACTAGTATAGGAAAGCAAATTGCTAAGGATCTTTTTTTTTTTTTTTTTGAGATGGAGTCTTGCTGTTTCATCCAGGCAGGAGTGCAATGGTGCCATCTTGGCTCACTGCAACCTTCACTTCCCAGGTTCTGGAAATTCTCCTGCCTTGGTCTCCCGAGTAATTGAGACTACAAGCTCCTGCCGCCACACTCAGCTAATTTTTTGTATTTTTAGTGGAGACAGGGTTTTACCATGTTAGCCAGGCTGGTCTCAAACTCCTGACCTCAGGTTATCTGCCTGCCTCGGCTTCCCAAAGTGCTGTGATTACAGGCATGGTCCACTATGCCCAGCCTGCTATGGAGCTTTTATTGGCTCCTGCTAAGGAGGTCAAGATGCTCCCCGCCTTGTGTTCTCCTGCTTGCAACACTGATCACTCTGGCCCACAACCCTGGAAAGGTTATGCTTCAGACACATCAGGCATTTCTCTCTTCCAGAGTTGGTTTTACCTAATTAGTATTGACATGGAGAGAGTCTCTGGTTAAAGACCCTGCAGCCACGCCTTCTCCTTTAGAACATTACCTTTACTCTGATGCTAAGGGAGAAAGGGAAAGGGAGGAAGCAAGGAGCGTTGCCACAGAAGTCGCGCCCATTGCTGCCTTGTAGGTGAGACAGGGACTGACACTGGGCTCCACGTGCTCCTACAGAGCGTGTGGACACTAGCTCCAGAGTCTCTTCTGTGTGTCCACATAATAGAAACCAAGATATCTGAGTTACTCTAATTAAACCATCTCTGGAGTGGGAAAGGCACGGAAAGATGCTTGGTATGTTTTATAAGAAGCCCAGCCGCTTCCGACTCCACGTCCCATGCATTTTCTGCACATCACAGTGAGTGCTCCTCCAGGGGTGGTGTGGGATCACCAGATGGTGAAGGTGGTTTCCGGTCACAGGAAAGGTTTTAATAAGATGTAATATATTTTAAGTAACACAATTCCTATTTGAATGAAATTAAAGATAATCCTATCCCAGTCTGCATCATGGGAAATACAGAAATTCACGCGGTGGCAGGGCACAGTGGCTCACGCCTGTAATCCCAGCACTTTGGGAGTCCGAGGAGGGCAGATAACATGAGGTCAGGAGTTCAAGACCAGCCTGGCCAACATGACGAAACCCCAACTCTACCAAAAATATAAAAATTAGCAGGGCGTGGTGGCATGTGCCTGTAATCCCAGCTACTTGGGAGGCTGAGACAGGAGAAGAGCTTAAACTCAGCAGGTGAAGGTTGCAGTGAGCCAAGATCATGCCACTGCACTCAGGCAACAGAGACTCCCTCAAAAAGAGAGAGAGAGAAAAAGAAAGAAAGAAGGAAAGAAAGAAAGAAAGGAAGGAAGGAAGGAAGGAAGGAAGGAAGGAAGAGAAAGAAAGAAAGAGAAAGAAAGAGAAAAAGAGAGAGAGAGAAAGAAAATCACAGTGGTGTATTTCTCCACATGTTGTTTTCCATAAATAAGGATAATTTAGCTTAAAATATGTATCATTTCCATATCAAAGTTCAAAAAAGTATTCCTTAGCCCTTGCCTTCTATAATTCAGCTTTGCATATTAAATGTTGAAGTTGTTTACATATTATGTCACCCTATTTTTTTCACTCTACTATATTATATATAATCTCACAAGGAAATGAGAAATACTTTTCTCAGCGCCACTCTGAAGGCCTCCTGTCCTTTAAACAAGAGCTAGTGCAGTCGTGCAGTTGTAATGGTCATCCATGAACTGGAAATAGAAATTCGCTCATTTCCACAGAATTGTTTTGTGACGATAAACAATTAAAAGGTTAGAAGTTCATCCAAGCCAAAAATTTTTCATATAAACATACACTTAATGGTTTCTAAGATTCTTGCCAAATATGAAACAAAATGGCCCACACAGGCAGAAATTCCATCTCCAGAGCCTCTGGGAAATAGCAAGCTTGTATTTAGAACTCACGCCATCAATTACTGCTCCTAATGGTCTTAATCTTCAAAGCAATTCTATGTATTATTACTCTCCTCATTTTACAGATGAGGAAACTGAAATGCCAGAGGTTGAATTTGTTCAAGAACATAACAAGGAAGAGACAACGCCAGGGTATAAATCTGCATAGTCAGGCTCCAAAGATGAGCTCTTCATTACTTTAATATATAGGAGGCAATGTACTCAGCTTCTGTGGAAACACCTCTAGAGAACGGGATGTCAATAACACACATATGGCTTGACTCACTTTTGCACAGACATTCATTCTTTTAGTTGCTTGATATTTAAATACCAATAAAACACTTTTTCTCATCTCAATTAGCTTACAGAGACAAGACATCATATTGAGTTTCTTTGGGGGTGATTACCTCTATAATCGTTAGACTAACAAGAAAATTGTGTGTGATGGAGGCACAAAATCGAAAACGATTCATTCTGTTTGAAAAGTTGAGGAACGTTTTTTACAGGAGGTAAGTTTGATACTTAGCTTTAAAGTTAAATTGATTGGTGTACCTTCGTTGAAAATTTCTTCTAAATGCCCAGCATTAAATAAACAAGCAAACACACAACTTTGGCTTGTTGACCTAGCCTCATATATAATGCAAGAAGTAAAATAAAAATATAAATTTCGTAAATGAGCATCAGAGTCATCTAATATAGGGAATCTTCTGGGATATCTACTTTTTTAAACTATAAAATAATAATGATAGCTAATCATTACTTAATTCTTTCATATGTCATATTCATTAATCACTTAATCAAAACAATGAATCTAGAGACAGGTACTATTACTAGTACTTCTTTTTCCTATTTGGGAATTCATATCCAGTGTAGTTCAGTAGTTTTCAAGAACCACACAGCTATGACGAAGTAAAAGATTGAACCCAGGCAATCTGACCACAGAGTATTTCAACCACTACACAATACAATCTCCTCTGTTGGCAAATTTTCTTCTACAAGGGAACTCACTTTCTCTTTTTTTTTTTTTTTTTTTCGGAGTTTCACTCTTGTTACCCAGGCTGGAGTGCAATGGCGCAATCTTGGCTCACCGCAACCTCCGCCTCCTGGGTTCAGGCAATTCTCCTGCCTCAGCCTCCTCAGTAGCTGGGATTACAGGCACGCGCCACCATGCCCAGCTAATTTTTTGTATTTTTAGTAGAGACGGGGTTTCACCATGTTGACCAGGATGGTCTCGATCTCTTGACCTCGTGATCCACCCACCTCAGCCTCCCAAAGTACTGGGATTACAGGCCTGAGCCACCGCGCCCGGCCCTCACTTTCTTTTGAACTTTGGTATCACAGTATTGGATAATTGATACCAAATATCCAATTTGGTATCAATTATCCAATACTGTGATACCAAAGTTTTGGCATCAAAACTTTGGTACCACAAGTCTCCCCTCAAATTCCCAACTCGTGTTTGACTTTTTATTATGTTGTTGTAATAAGAGAACAGTGGAGGTGAGTGGAAGAAGACTCATTTTTGTGCTCATTACTGCCATGTGGAGCAAGGTTTCAAGCTTTTGAAAATGAGACCTCAGAGGCAAGGCCCTGGCCTTGGAAGATGGCCTGGAGACATTAAGGTGGTTGCACTTTTGCTGTAGGAGCTGAGCCCAATGAATGCAGCGGCTGGTGCCTGAAAATGTAAGTTGCCACAGAAAGAAGATGGAAAATTTTAAAGTTGGAAATCTGGCTGATAAGGGATCATTTGCTGGTGTCTGCAATTGAATCCATACACACTGGTTTGGAAATTTTGGTCAAAATGATAGTTAAGAAAGCGATAAGAATGCAGAGAGTCCAAAATGAGATGAAAATGTACTGCCAGTAAAAAATAGTAAAAATAAATAAAAAGTTTTAAACAGTAAAATGAAAAAAATAAAAATAAAGAAAATGCACTGCCAGTTGAAACATCCTCCTACATTGGAACTTCATAAATATTTTCAAGACAAGGATTGGATTAGACCTGATATTAGAAATGTACGGTAATGTAGATGGCAACATATCTAAAGAACAGAATGAAAACATTCTTAGGAAATGAAGCTTGACATTTCACCCACCAGGTCATCACAAGAATGTTGCATTTTCATTATCATAGTAAGTACACTGGGAACTTCTTTTCTAACCTCTTATGCATAATGTAAACATCAAGACTGACAATTGTGGGCTAGCAACTCAGTTAAAAAAATCACTGTTCTCTACTGAGAACAACGTAAACAGTATAAAATTCCGAATTATATTTCCCTAGAAATTGCAAAGTGCACATGTACTTTCATTTAATGTTTGGTCCATGGGCTGAATGCTTTGTGCTTTCCTTTTTTTTTTTTTTTTTTTTCAGAGTTTTTTTTTTTTTTTTTTTTTTGAGACGGAGTTCTCACTCCATTGCCCTGGATGGAATCTAGTGGCACAATCTCAGCTCACTGTAACCTCTGCCTCCCAGGTTCAACCCATTCTCCTGCCTCAGCCTCCTGAGTCACTGGGATTATAGGCACTCACCACCACACCCAGCTAATTTTTGAACTTTAGTAGAGATGAAGTTTCACCATATGGGTCAGGCTGGTCTTGAATTCCTGACCTCATGTGATCCACCACCTTGGCCTTCCCAAGTGCTGGAACTATAGCCATAAGCCACGACACCCAGCCTATGCAGTACTTTTGAGGCCTCATTTGATAATGGCACAGTCAAGAACGATAAATAAAGTAGTATTGGCAGATTATGAAATGGCAATTGTTTTGGGAAACAGCAAAACCTGAAGTATGAAAACACCATCGAATTTTCAGAAATGTACATTGTGAAGTATTATAGCTTCTTTATGTGCAAGTTAAAATCCTTCATAACTGACAATCAGAAGGGCAATAGTGAAGTACTTCATGCAGAAGAGGTATCCATGGATGGACATTTCTAAAAGAGGTATTTCACGGATAAAGATATGATTACAATGTATTCTCCAAATAATGCAGTCTTCTTTTGCTGACAGAATGCATCCACCTACTAACATCAGTAGGTACAGGTTTAATGATTTACCAGAAACATAATGAAGGAAATATGAATATGCTTCCAGATTCATTCTGCTTACAGGATCTGTCTCCAATGTCATCTATTTTACAAGGTAACTATAAATGCATTTTGATGAAAAAATTACCCTGGTATTGATTTTGAGGTCTGGTATTATGATAGAGAAAAAAATACAAAAGAGATTTAATTCAAGTGATGGAAAAGTCTTGAAAAATGTGTGAGAAATCTTACACATTGAAAGGAGAAAGTGAAGTTGGTAGCTTGAAAGTGTGTTCCACTGTGAACAATTCTCTGCAAACCTACCGCCAAAAGTCAAGGGGGCTGACAGGCTGAAGAAATAGGCTGGCGAATTTAGTTTCTCAGAAAAAGAAAAATTAATAGGGATTTATGAACAGAAGCCATATCTCTGCCCTGAGACGAGAAGGTGGGTCCTCACACTGTTACCCCCAGACCCAAGGCTTTTATTCTATAGGGAAAGACAATTGCAGCCATTTGCTTAACAGCAGGATTTACAGCAAGTACATGCTGTTAAGAGTAGATTAAGTAGGAACCTTAGAGGCATTCCTAAAACTGAAGTTAATAACCAGTCAACATGTTAGATTAGCATCCAAAGTGGAGTTGCTTTAGCCTCCACAAAGAGAAAATGAATATATATTCGGTCCATGCTAATTAGGGGTGTTCCATTTGTTTGAAACGGAAATCTATAATTTCAGAAGAAGAAAATAAAAGTGAAAGTCCTCCTTCCTTTTTGGTACTCAAAGATAATCTGGCATTGTTATACCCCGAAGGCCTTATCACCTCTTCCTTCTATGAGTCAGACTTTCCAGTGAGAGGAATGACATCTTTTAAAAGAATAATCATGACTAGTTTAATCATGAATAGTTCATCTTCTCTGCGATAGATACCCATATTTAATATATCTATTGTTATGTTACAAAGAATGTGACGGCACAGCTACAACTTTGGGACAAACTCCTTTTCTGGTACTCTCAATGATTGTCTTCCAAAATCAGAACAACTTTTTAGTTCTATTTTGTGGAAAATGTTGTTTGAGCAACACAGTAAACTCTGTGGATCTCTATGGATACAGTTTAATGATGGCTCCCAGTTTATCATGCAGGCAAGATTATCTTCCAACAGTTACATTTCACAGAAAGGCAAAATAACGAGGTACAGAGTATTTCCAATGCTAAAAAGAAATAAGCTATCTAACCACGAAAATGTAAGTCTTTGTTTTATCTTTTTGAGACAGAGCATTGCTCTGTCACTCTGGCTGGAGTAAAGTAGCGAGATCTCGGCTCACTGCAACCTCCGCCTCCCAAGTTCAAGCGATTCTCCTGCCTCAGCCTTGGGAGTAGCTGGGATTACAGGTGCATGCAATTATACCCAGCTAATTTTTGTATTTTTAGTAGAGACGGGGTTTCACCATGTTGGCCAGGCTGGTCTTGAACACCTCACCTTGTGATCCACCTGCCTTGGCCTCCCAAAGTGCTGGGATTACAGGCATGAGCCACCACGCCCAGCTGAAAGTGTAAGTCTTCAAGGTTACTAATGATTATTACTAAATAAGAGAAGTCAATCCTGGAAAATACAAAACTATGGAGATAGTAGAAATATGAGTGTTTGCCAGGGATTGTGGGGAGGAAGGAATAAATAGATCAAGCACAGAGGATTTTTAGGGTGCTGAAACTATTCTTTATAATGCTATAATGATAGATAAATGTCACCATACATGTCAAGACCTATGGAATATACATTAAGAGTGAACGCTAATGTAAACTCTTGTCGTCAGGTGATAGCGATGTGTCAGTGCACGTTCATCAATTGTAAGAATGGTTCTCTTCTTACAATTAGGATGCTGAGACTGGGGGAAGTTGTACAGGTGTGGATGTAGGGGATATATGGAAGCTCTCTGTGCTTTCTGTTTAATTCTGGTGTGAACCTGAAACTGCTCTTCAAAAAAGGTTACTAAAAATAAAATTGGGGCCGGGCGCGGTGGCTCACGCCTGTAAACCCAACACTTCGGGAGACCAAGGCGGGTAGGTAGCCTGAGGTCAGGAGTTCAAGACTGCCCTGGCCAACATGGTGAAACCCCATCTCTACTAATAATACAAAAATTAGCCAGGCTTTGTGGCGCACGTCTGTAGTCCCAACTCCTTGGGAGGCTGAGACCGGAGAATCGCTTGAACCCAGAGAATAGCTTGAACCCAGGAGGCAGAGGTTGCAGTGAGCCAAGCTGGCACCACTGCCCTCCAGCCTGGGTGAGAGTGAGTCTCCGTCTCAAAAAAAAAAAAAAAAAAAAAAAAAAAAAGAAGAAGAAGAAGAAGACTACTGTGTGAATTCATAGGATCTCTTCACGAGTGAGTTTAGAACTGACCCTGTAAGCATCAGAATCTCTACCTAGACCACTCATTTGTTTAATAACCATTTAACAGACAAATATAGTGAGCTAGTTCCTGAGTGGATACTAGAAATAGAAAGGTTAAGGGCACCATCCTATCCTTAGGGAGCTCCTTAGTGTTGAATTCATGAATGAATCATTTCAATGCAATGAAATAAGGGCTGTATGGACTTAAGCAGCAGATGGAGGAACACAGAGCAGGAGTCTCTAACCCAGACTAGAGAGACCAGAGAGCAGCAGAAGGAGAAGGGAGACTTCCATTGACAAAAGGGGAAGAGGCAGGGCAGGACACTACTAAAGAGGATGTGTGGCTAGAATAGGCCTTTCTATATACGGTAAAATAGATGAGTTTTGCCGACCAGGCGAGGTGGCTCACGCCTGTAATACCAGCACTTCGGGGGCAGAGGCAGGTGGATCACCTGAGGTCAGGAGTTCAAGACCAGCCTGGCCAACGTGCTGAAGCCCTGTCTCTCTACTAAAAATACAAAAATTAGCCAGGTGTGGTAGTGTGCGCCTGTAATCCCAGCTACTCGGGAGGCTGAGGCAGGAAATTCGCTTGCACCTAGGAGGCGGAGGTTGCAGTGAGCTGAGGTCACGCGATTGCACTCCAGTCTGGGTGACAAGAGCAAAACTCTGTCTCAAAAAAGAAAAAGATGAATTTTAAGGAGTGATTAATTTATATGCAAATGAAAAGGAAAAATTTAAAAATTCCAGGAGGAGTGTTAAAGTGAACTAAATATGGCCTGAGAAGAACTCGGTGCTTCAATATTTGAGTCTTTGTGGACGAACTGCAACCTAACTTCAGAGTGTGCGCCTATAACAGTGGCTGGGTTTTGGCCAATCTCAGCAGCCCTACCTCAACCACAAATCCATTGTCCAGTGTTGAAACTGTGATCAAATAATGCAAACGCTGAGCTGTAACTGATCCAGTTGTTTCTGTACCTCACTTCTGATTTCTGTACATCACTTCCCTATTTTTTGCCTAAAAATTTGTTCTGATCAGAAGGCATCCCTGGAGTCTCTCTGAATCTGCTGTGATTCTGGGTCTACCTGACTGGCAAAACGTTCATTGCTCAATTAAACTCCTTTAAATTTAATTTGGCTGAAGTTTTTATTTGAACAAGAGAAAGGACATGCAAAGGACAGCTGTATAAACACAGTCTGTTTAGGGAAGGGCACACAGTTCAGTATGACGAAAGCATAAAAGGATGAAAGGGTGGCCCGGCACAGTGTCCCACACCTATAATCCCAGCACTTTGGGAGGCTGAGGCAGGTGGATCACTTGAGGTCGGGAGTTGAAGACTAGCCTGGCCAACATGACAAAACTCTATCTCTACTGAAAATACAAAAAATTAGCAGGGAGTAGTGGCTCATGCCTGTAGCTCCAGCTACTTGAGAGACCCAGACAGACAGGAGAATTGCTTGAACCTGGGAGGCAGAAGCTGTAGTGAGCCAAGATTGCACCACTGCACTACAGCCTGGGTGACAGCGCAAGATTCTGTCTCAAACA
>NW_016107320.1:14570090-14571437 GCF_001604975.1 Cebus imitator
AAAAAAAAAAAAACACGTAGGTTGTAATGCCGGATGCCTGAAAAGTTAATCAAGGAAAGGACTTAAATGTTCCCATTGAATTTAGGAACAAAGAAGTAATTAGTAAACGGGACAAAAACACTCTCAATGCGCCAGCATTATCAACTCAGAAACCGAAACTCAGAATATCAGATGTTGCTTTCAGGAAACAAGTAAACGATGCCCTAAAGAGCTCGATTGTAGCCATTTTTTTTTCTTTTTCTAATTTCTCCTTGGCCCATTTCCAAAAATCCTTACTACCCTGATTAATAGAAACAGAACCCTTGCTGTGCACTGGTACTGCTGTGATTCATGGAAAACTGATCATGGAACCCAAAATTCCCAGCCTTACTGTTAGGAAAGAAAGCCTCTGACCACAATTGTTTCTAACCAACTTCCTCTTAGTAAGTAAGAAAGAGTCCAGGCAGGGCTTCATGCAGGGTACAGCCCTGGGTTCCTTACTGTAAGGTAAGTTTCTGGGGCTGTGAGTAAGGCGGTGTCACCGAGAGCAGTGCAACGTTCTACCTGACATGCAGACCCCCGTCCTAAAACTGTGAGGTCCATAATGAGACTGAGAGATCATTTATCCAACAAATATTTATTGAGTGCCAGACACTGGGCTTGCGGCCAAAGGAAAATACAAAGCTGGGTTGGATATGAGTTCTGTTTTCAAGGATCTTATCATCTAACAGGAAAGATGAGGTGACTGCATTGCTAACAATCAGGCCGGACAGAGCTGGGAATGTGATGCAAATGAGGTACAGCTTGACTGTAGAATTTTGCAGAAAGAAAACAATTCTGAAAAAGTGTTCATGGAAGTATTAGCATTTGAGATGTGTCTTAAAAGATAAGTTGGGTTTCTGTTGAAAACGTGCAAAATTCTCTCTTCTAGCTATTTTTAAATATACAATATGTTATTGTTAACTATAGTCACTCTACTGTGCTACAGAACACTAGAACTTATTCTTGTTATGTGTCTTTAATTTTGTACCCACTAACCAACTTATCCCAGTCCCTCCTCCCCCTACTCATCCCACCCTCGGTAGCCACTGTTCTGCCCTCTGCTTCCCAAAACAAAGGAATGATCACTGTTTGAGTGACGGAGATGTCAATTACCCTGATTTGATCATTACACATTGCATACATGTATAGAAATATCACATGGAACCCTTAAATATATACCATTCTTATCGACCAATTAAAAATTTAAAAAAATTATAAACTTTGGCTGGGTGAGGTACCTCACACCTGTGATCCCAGCACTTTGGGAGGCTGAGGCGGGTGGATCACCTGAGATCAGGAGCTTCAGACCAACCTGGCCAACATGGT
>NW_016107320.1:14571812-14573585 GCF_001604975.1 Cebus imitator
AAAAAAAAACTTTAAAAAAACAGAAGTAGAGCTTAGTCGTGGTGACTGTCAAGAAAGTATTTTGGAAAGAGGCTGCGGTATGAATAACTAGACCAAAGAAACCTAATACCAGTTGTTTCAGGAGCAGTAAATTATTTCTGACGGTGTGAGCAAAGGTCTTGCTAGAAAGGTGCTGAGGGGTCAAATTTCAGACATATTGCCAGGCCGAGGAAGTTTACACTTTATTTCATTAACAATGAGGCGTTCTTGAAAGTTTCATTGGCAGGACCTGAGATAGTTACAGACCCACAAGACACATGGATCTAGATTTTGGGAACAAGAAAAGTCAAGAGTGAGTATGCAGACTTGGGAATCAGGTATAATTAGTGGTTAAGATTAGATAAAAATACCTAAGAACACAGAGATAGAGAAATGGTTCATTAATGTTGCAAATGTCTATATGGTTAGAGATGAAATCGAAAAAGAAGTCATAAAAACAAGGTTCAAATAATAGGAAAGAAAACCAGAAATACATGATACTAAGAAAGGAATGGGTGGGTGTCGTGGCTCATGTCTGTAATCCCAGCACTTTGGGAGGCTGAGGCAGAAGGATTGCTACAGCCCAGGAGTTCAAGACCACCCAGAGCAACACAGCAAAACCCCATCTCTACAAGAAATAAAAATAAAAATTAGCCAGGCAGAGTGGTACATGCTGTAGTCCCAGCTACACAAGGCAGAAGGATCACTTGAGCCCAGGAGGTGAAGGATACAGAAAGCTACAATCACACCACTATACTCCAGCCTGGCTGGGCAAATGAGATCTTGTTTCCAAAAATAAAAAATAAGAAAGGATTTCTAGAATGAGAAGAAAACAACATGAAACGTGAGAAAAACAACATTCTCTGTTACATGGTAGGTGCTTTGCTTTAGTTTCTCATTAATTCATCAGGTCATGTCTCTGGGATAAACGTTATGTATTTCCTGCAGATATGGAAACAGAAGCTCAGAATTTTATGCCAGGTGTTGAAAGGCCATGTAGCTAATAGTTGATAGAACAGAGACTCACACTCTGGCAGTCCTGAGTTAACAGCGGAAAGCCCTCGGCCAGGCGTGAGCCATCACACCTATAATCCCAGCATTTTGGGAGGTTGAGGCAGGCAGGTCACCTGAGGTCAGGCGTTCAACAATGGCTCCTAGATATCTCATAAGGAACCATAAATCAGTTAGTGTGCTTTAGGCGACAAGCTTCAAAACTGAAACCTGTGCGAGAAGTGTTCAAATAGTTATCTGGGAACTTCCTGCTTTTAGCTTTCATATTTATCTTAGAGAAAGGGAGGAAGGAGAGGTGTATATGGATACATAAGCATTCAAATAAATGTTTATAATCTTATGACCAGAGTTTTAGGTCCAATGAACAAAAAGGCAGGGTCTTCAGAATTTCCTCAGTGCAATCTATGACCTGGACATTGTTATGCCGGGATCCACACTAAATGCTCGGATTACAGGGATGAACCACCGCACCCGGCCCAAGACTTTCCTACTGTTAACTCAGGACTACTACGGGAGTGTGAATCTCTGTTCTATCAACTATTAGCTCCGTGGCCTTTCAACGCCTGGCATAAAATTCCAAACAATGGCTTGGAAATTAAGATTCCTTAGCTCTAATCCTTGCTCTGCTAATAATTAATAGAGTGAAATCAGACAGGGTTACTCACATGTGTGTGCCTCAGTTTACTGTTAACTGAAGAATGACAATGTTCACAAATGTGGAAAGGAGGTTTTTTTTGTTTGTTT
>NW_016107320.1:14573664-14586629 GCF_001604975.1 Cebus imitator
GCACGATCTCGGCTCACTGCAACCTTTGCCTCCTGGATTCAAGTGATTCTCCTGCCTCAGCCTCCCGAGTAGCTGGGATTACAGGTGCTTGCCACCACTCCCATCTAATTTTTGTATTTTTAGTAGAGACGGGATTTCACCAAGTTGGTCAGTCTGGTCTCAACCTTCTGACCTCGTGTTCCACCCGCTTCAGCTTCCTAAAGTGCTGGGATTACAGGCGTGAGCCACCACGCCTGGCTGGAAAGGAGAGGTTTCTTACATAAGATTGCAACCTGCAGAGTGGCCATGCTACAGTCTGGGAAGCATAGCCTCTGGCTGGAAGCCAGAAACAGGCACTTCCAGGGTCAGAAGAGTAAGACAGAGATTTATAATGAATGGGGTGACCAAACATACATATTCAATAGGCTATAGGAGGAGTTATGAATATTTATGAAAGGAGAAATGTGCACATGTGCAATTTAGCTTCATGCCCCTTCATGGGACCTATGTTCAAAAAATGGAGGCCTTAGCAAGATCTGAAGGTGGAGCTTTCACCCCTCTGATGTCAAAGCGAAGCAGAAGACTTGAAACCCTCACTGTGCAGTCTCCACAGGCGCCAGAACCACTGCATGGTTGGTGAACCTGGCTGGCTGTTATGTTGAAACTGCAAAAGGGAGGGGTAACAGTCAGGCGCTTGTTTGATACCAAGGGTAGAGACTTTCAAAAGGGCTGGATTCTCTTTGGCCCTTAGGGAAGAATGTCTAATGAGAATTACCTAGAAGGGTATAATGGGGAGTGTCTGACATCCCCATCCAGTCATGACCTAGAACTCAGTTTTCATGTTTACTTTGGGACCCTCTTGGCCAAAGCGAGGTCCATTCAGTTGGTTGGAGAGCTTAGGGTTTCATTTCTATCTCTCATCACTAATCTGCAAAAGCTGGTAGTGAAACTGCCTTTGCAAAATGATGACTGAGACAGTGAAGGAGAGCTAACTTAATCTACTCCATCTTGCTTCTAGCCTCCAAGCCATCTTTATTTGTTCCTGGGCATAGGCCGAACTAACTTTGGACGAAACTTAGTTTATAGTTTTTAGTTTAAAACAAAGATAATAGCCCCTTCCTAAAACAGACCTTCTTCTTGCCTGGGGACTAGATTGCCTTTACAGCTAGTGCTTGACTTACGACCACAATTGGTTCCGACAGACTGGTCGTAACACGATTTGGTCGTAAGTTGAGTAGGCTATATGTACAGTACTGTGAAATGATGTTATAAAAATCTTTAAGTCATATTTTATCATAATTTTCTTTCATTAGTGTTATATATCATAATTTTCTTTGTTCATTTTATGCCATTTTTATCATGTCTACACCATTTTGTTTCTTATTTTTACATTTGTCAGGTTTAAGTAAAACACTGCATTACTAGTACAACTGGTTTAATATTTGCAAAACATACAAAATTACAAAATACAGGTGCATACAAAAATACAAAATACAGGTGTAAAAAATACCATAGGAAACATTTTCCCAATTGCAAAACATATCAAAATATATAAACATGTACAAAACATCTTATTGGCCGCTGGTGCTTGGCTGCAGATCGTTGATGTCGTCATCTGAGGCAGCAGTTGGGGTTACCGGAGTTGGTTTTTTCATAAACATGGTGAGCTTTGTCTGAATTGTGTTTCTTTTTTTCTTCATAAATTTCACGATACGGATGAAACACATCGTGCGCCATCCGTTCAATCCTTGCAAATCGTTCGATGTTTGGGTCCTTTGCTTCGAAATGTATAAGAAGTTTATTGGGAGAGGTTTGATGAAAAATATCCAAGACACAAAACACAAACTGCTGTACCGAGTCTGGGATAACAGTTCAAACGGTGCACGCGGAGATGGTAGCGCTGCCAGAAGCTGGTCCACACTCTCCTACGCCCAGCTGGGCAACGTTTGCTCTGCCAGATGCGGAGCAGTCGTGGGTAGCGATTGTGGTGGTAAAGTCGAACGGTCGTCAGTTGCATAGGTCGTAAGTCGAGCAATACCTGTATAAGACTAACGTTAGCCACAAGTTGAGAAATTGTGTTTTAGGAGTCATACAGCTGGAGGCTACAAGATTCTGACCCTTCCGAAACTTCTCCTAAGATCGGTCCTTGAGCTATTTTGCAGATCCTTCACTTGATGGATCAGGTGGCACCACCCAGACTGATAAAGCGGCTCCTCTGATCTTGTGTCCCCCACCCAAGAGCTGACTCAGCATAAGAAGACAGCTTTGACTCCCTCTGATATCAATCCTGACCCATCAACTCCTGGCTCACTGGCCTCCTGAAAGCCAGCAAGTTATCCTTAAAAACTGCTCCTGGCAGGATCCAGTGGGTCAGGCCCGTAATTCTAGCATTTGGGGAGGCCAAGGCAGGTGTATTATAAGGTCAGGAGTTCAAAACCACCTGGCCAATATGGTGAAACCCCTTCTCTACTAAAAAAAAAAAAAATAGCCAAGTGTGGTGGCACACACCTGTAATCCCAGCTACTCAAGAGTCCGAGGCAAGAGAATTGCTTGAACCCAGGAGGTGGAGGTTGCAGTGAGCCGAGATTGTGCTGCCAAGGCACTCCAGCCTAGGCCATGGAGCTCCATCTCAAAAAATAAAAAATATAAAAAATAATAAATCTGCTCCCTGAATGAATGTTTATGGACACTGATGAGTCATAATAAAACTCCAGTTTCCAGCACAACCTGCTCTGCGTGAATTGCTCTTTCTCTATTGTAAATCCCCTGTCTTGATAAATTGGCTCAGTCTAGGCAGTGGACAAGGTGAATTCATCAAGCAGTTACAGTAGTGCCCACTTCATAAGTGAAATCACTTATCTTAGTGGTAGGGTCTTAAAAGTTGTTTGGTAGAAGTAGAGGATTGAGGTCGGGCATGGTGGCTCACGCCTGTAAATCCCAGCACTTTGGGAGGCCAAGGGTGGATAACCTGAGGTCAGGAGTTCGAGACCAGTCTGGCCAACATGGTGAAACCCCGCCTTTACTAAAATACAAAAAAATTAGCTGGGTGTGGTGGCAGGTGCCTGTAATTTCAACTATTTGGGAGACTGAGGCAGGAGAATCCCTTGAACCTGGAAAACAGAGGTTGCAGTGAGCCAAGATCATGCCACTGCACTCCAGCCTGAGCAACAAGAGTGAAAGTACGTCTCAAAAAAAGGTAGGGTGTTGAATTAAATAATTTGCTCGTGCTATTTTCAAGTTTGTTAGTATTTATTACCTCATTTGCTGAACTTAGAAAACATATATTTTTCTTTAATGTGATCAAATATTTCAAAAAGTTACTATGTTATTTCTTCAATCGATCATAATCTTAGACTATGTTGCTCAAACTGTATACAACACTCTCTGAGCTTCTAACAAGCCCTTCCTCCCCTCCCTGCTCACCACAGATCACTGAAATAATTGCCTGCATGTAACTTCTAATTTTGATAGCCTACTCCACTTCGAGTAACTCTGACCCATTTGTGAAAGTTCGTGATGGAGCAGGCTCCTGTTAGGGTACAGGTTTGATAAGTCACGACCACAGGTCTAGCACAATTCTCCTTTTCCAAAGTGGAACAAATGTCTCTGGGGTTAAAACCACTTTTCTCATATTGGTGCGTGAGAGAAAAGGAGAAATTTTTTTTGAGTTTGTTTGGTTTGTCTGTTTGTTTAATCGGCATGTTAAAAATCATTTACTCAGCCCTGTCTCAGGAGAGTCCATGACAATCTGGAATTCAACCTCAGGGCAAAGTTCTCCCCTGTGGCTGAGACACTGCTCAACTAACTGCAACCGAAGGATGCAACCTGGGTGTTTAATATATTAGGAGCAGTTGATTCTTCAGTGACACCTTCCGTGCAGATACTTCAAACAAAATAATGGAGCTGCAAAGACCAAATGTGAAGACAGCACTGCCATTGTCTTTGGAAAGATATCACATATCTGAAGAGTATGGCTTTCTTCTTCCAGATTCTCTGGTAAGAATAGAGCCTTGGAGCAGGTTAGAATATGTTTCTTGAGATGCTGGTTGGTTTATTTTTTAAAAAATGTATGTGAATATTAAGATACATGCCATATAACCTGAGAAAACATGCTACAAGACACATAGATTATCATCACCATCAAAAGTTAAGTAACAGATACCACAGAGAACAGGTCATATGGAATATTTTTTGTTTCCATTTCTTTTGAGTAGATTGTCAGTTAGGCAAGAGAAATTATAAGCGAATCTGTAGTTATCAAGAAAAAGAACGAACTAAGCAGAGAGAATTTATAAGAACAAATAGAACCTCAGCAACTGGAACATGGCACTTCCAAGGTACATGAGCTAAGGTCACAGCAAGACTCAAGCTCCTTCAACAGAATACCTGGAATTTCTGTTACAGATTTTCTGCTTTGCATGACTACATGTGTGTAATGCAGGTCCCTCCAGGAGGGCTTACTTATAAACTGTTCTGGATCACTACCACTGACATTTCGAGGTAAATTAGTTTATCTTGACTGGCCAGTGGGAGAAAAAAAGAGAACATGAGGAAACTTGGGTGTTTTCAGGGCTGGTAAGAAGGATTAAGTCCAAGCAGAAATTTCTGGAAAGAGGAAGGAAACCTTGATAACAAACAATATCTCTTTCTTAATTCTATTTAGGGCTTAACCTGTAATGCCATTGTTTCATCATTTAGCCCTTACCAACACTGTTTTTCTCATCTGGTGTGGTCCAAGCCTAGAACATTAAAACTATCAAAGCATTTACAGACCATCGGGTGCCAGCCTGTCTTTGAACATCTGAGCTAGCTAAAATCCAAAGGAAATGACTTGCTCAAAGTCATGAGTGTCAAAAGAAGAACTAGTCCTGCTTGTAGCTCTTGACTTTTTATTATGAGTATTATTATTATATCCTAAATGTGGGCCAAGGCCACTCAGTTAAAAATCTTGGGATCCAGGCTGGACGCCGTGGCTCATGCCTGTAATCCCAGCAGTTTGGGAGGCAGAGGCAGGTGGATCACTTGAGGGTCAGGAGTTCGAGACCAGGTTGGCCAACATGGTGAAATCCCTGACTCTACTAAAAATACAAAAATTGTCCAGGCTTGGTGGCGCATGCCTGTAGTCGCAGCTGTTTGGGAGGCAGAGGCAGGAGAATTCTTGAACCAAGGAGTCAGAGTTTGCAGTGAGCAGAGGTCGTGCCACTGCACTCCAGCCTGTGCTGGAGAGACTCCGTCTCAAAAAAAAAAAAAAAAAAGGCTCCGTTGTCTGAGGTATATATCCTGGTTCTCTGTCTCCCCTGAGAAAGAATTCACGACACGGACACACACAAGGAGAGGGTTTAGGAGCTGAAAGTTTAATAGACAAAGAAGAGAGAGAGAAAAGATTTCCTTATGCTGAGAGAACCGGTTGCCCAAGAGAGGGTCTCTGGTTTGAGGTAGAAAACAATGGATTTTGTGCTGAGGCTTGAAGAGGCGGTGATTGATTTACACAGGGCCCAGGGGATTGGTTTGACCAGCTGTGTCATTTACATAGCCCTCGAAGACGGGCCCTCACGCCCTCATCTTTTATTATGCAAATGCAGCCTCCACCTGGCAGCCGCCATGATGCCGGTACAGTACACGTGGTTTTACCTGAAGGGGGCCATGACATCTACACATCTGGTGACAAGGAAACGAGACCGAGGTCCGGGTGCAGTAATCACGCTTGTAATCCCAGCACTGTGGGAGGCCGAGGTGGGCAGATCACGAGGTCAGGAGTTCGAGACCAGCCTGACCAACATGGTGAAACCCCCTCTCGACTAAAAATACAAAAATTATCTAGGCATGGTGGTATGCACCTGTAATCCCAGCTACTTGGGAGGCTGAGGCAGGAGAATCGCTTGAACCCAGGAAGTGGAGGTTGCAGTGATCCAAGATCTCGCCGCTGCACTCCTGACTGGGGGATGGAGTGAGACTTTGAGACTTGTCTCAAAAAAGGAAGAAAAAAAAAAAAAGGAAGAAAGAAAGAAAAGCAATGGCTATATTCAGTGTTCCTGGCTCCAGGTACAGCTGCTGGAGTTTACATAGGAAAGCTCCTAGTTTGCATATCCATCAGGCTGCTTTTAGAGAAGAAATGGTTTTCTGTTGCTTTTCATTAAAGGAAAATTCCACTGAGACCTCCTTTACCCTTTCTAGCTGCCTAAAAATAATTTCTTTCATTCATTCATTCTTTCTTTTTTATTTTTATTTTTTTTAGAAAGAGACTCGCTCTGTCGCCCAGACTAGAGTGCAGTGATGCAATCTCGACTCACTGCAACCTCCGCCTCCCAGGTCCAAGCGATTTTCCTCCCTCAGCCTTCCAAGTAACTGGGACTACAGGCACATGCCACCATGCCTGGCTAATTTTTTTTTGTATTTTTACTAGAGATGGGTTTCACTGTGTTAGTCAGAATAGTCTCTATCTCCTGATCCCGTGATCCACCCACCTCTACCTCCCAAAGTGCTGGGATTACAGTCATGAGCCACCGCACAGTTCTAAAAACAATTTCTTAGTAACTCCTATATTACTATGCACAGCCGAGTTGTGGTCCCGAGGACCAGACTGTTGCCTCTGACACTGCCACCAGATGACTCAGTGTCCCAATTTGTTCTCCTGACATGCAGGACTCTCAGTGCTAAATCAGGAAAGTGCTGGGACAATTCTGATGAGTCAGTCACCCTAAGTTGCACTTAGTAGCTCCTGTGACTTTGAGTGAACCACAAACATCCCCTGACCCTCAATTTTCACATTCACTGGATGGATATCCAGTGCCACCTCCACTAGATTGCTATGGAGAATGAATGTGAAAGCACTTTCATAAATCTAGTGTAGGGACCAGAAGCCAGTCTCTGACCTTGAGCCACTGCTTGTTAAAAACTCCCCTCGGTTTTTAACAAGCACTAACTCAATTCAGGAACATCCTGCCTGGTTCCTGTCTAACCCAATTCAGGAATATCCTGCCTAGTTCCAAAGGAAGAAAAGACCAAATTGCTCTTATTGGGATTAAATATGTACACTGAGCTGAGGAAATTAATACTACAAATTAGCTAAACGTGAAGTAGACCCACAGTTGTAGAGTTCCCCTCTTTGCTCTTTCCTCTTTTATAACTATGGAAGCAGATGAGAAACAGTAACAGCATCAAGTTCTTGTGACACTCCCTGCCTGATATGCTATGATTTCGTTGGTGGAATTTCCATTCCTGAGCTTGAATGCAAAACACTCCCTTGGGAAACTGGTTTTACTTTGTTATGATCATTTTCCCCAGAGTTCTCAAAGTGTACTTCCTTGTTTCAGTTTTAATTTTCTTTCACTACAGTGATTATTTTCAACATCTCCCTTTCTGGGAAGATGTAGAGGAAGGACATTTTCATCAAAATCTGCCCCAGGTTGCTTCATAGATAAGGAGAGACCCAGCCACTAAAACGACCAGGCAGAAGTGTTTCAAGGGCAGATGGAGAATCACAATCAGCTTCCCTGCTCAAGGGGCACCAGACCTTACTTTGCTTTAGTTGAAAGGCAAGCGTCAGCATTGGGAGGCTGCTCCTTCATGCCCAGTGACCCCAGAGAAGTTCCTTCGGTATCTCTTTCAGATGCCATTTTAATAGGTTTCTCATTACAGATAGTTGCTTGAATGTGTCTGAAGAAAACATGGTCAAGACAGTGACTAAAAACTATTCTGGTTTTGGAGGAGTCTGACTTGGTTTCAAATCTTCTATCCCATTGTTTCTATCAACGTTCAGACCTTTCCAAGCTCCAATATTTATTGTGGGAAATGTGTACCTCACCAACTCATACCCATAAATGTTTCATGTGCCCTACGTGTGTAGAGGGGGAATGGATGTGTGTTTCTGGAGGAAGGGGTAATTTCTCTTTAGACATGGAGAAGACAAAGAAATTAGCTTGGCATCAAGAAGGTTAGAATAGGAGACAAGGATGAGGAGAACTGAGAGACCTTGGATGTGAGGCTCTGAAGTTCAGATTTTTTTTTTTTTCCCAAGTCCTGCTCTTTTGCCCAGGCTGGAGTACAGTGGCATGATCTCTGCTCACTGCAACTTCCCCTCCCAGGTTCAAGCGATTCTCCTGCCTCATCCTCCTGAGGAGCTGGGATTACAGGGGTGTGCCACCACGCCTCTCTGATTTTTGTATTTTTAGTAGAGATGGGTTTCACCATGTTGGCCAGGCTAGTCTTGAACTCCTGACCTCTTGATCCTCCCACCTTGGCCTTCAAACGTGTTGGGATTACAGGTGTGAGCCACAGTGCCTGGCCTGGAGTTTAGATTTAATGCATCCCATAAATGACATGATGCATCTGGTGTTTGAATAGCTTCCTCAAAGAATGTTACATGCAAGGCAATTTCGAGTTGTTGTTCCTGGCTACATGGCAAAAGTACTTGGGGAGTTTTTAAAAATACTGATATTGGAGCTCTACCTAGAATAGTTCATTCAGAATCTCCAGCATAACTGACCTCAGTACTTGAAATATGATTATTATAAAGATTAATCAACTTTTAATAATATATCCTGGCTCTATTACTGATAGAAATCTTTCACTTGTATATCATCTCCAGTTAATGAGTCCCATAAATTGAAAGTCTAGTGTTTAAATTTCTACATTATATTTATTTTTACTGATTGTATTATTATTATTATTATTATTATTATTATTATTGAGACAGAGCCTCTTTTTGTTGTCCAGGCTGGAGTGCAGTGGCACCATCTCTGCTCACTCCAACCTCCACCTCCCGGATTCAAGCGATTCTCCTGCTTCAGCCTCCTGAGTAGCTGGGATTACAGGCACCCACCACCACACCCAGATAATTTTTGTATTTTTAGTAGACATGGTTCACCATGTCGGCCAGGCTGGTCTTGAACTCCTGACCTCAAGTGATGCACCCATCTCAGCCACCCAAAGTGCTGGAATTACAGGCATGAGCCACCGCGACTGGCCTATTTTTATTATTACTCTTTAGAAATTGGGGCACTACTGAAGCATGGTGGCTCATCATTAGCCACAGTATTTTCATGGAAAAATATTTTAAATGTGAGCATTTTTATTAAATTAGTAAAGATATATTAATTAAAAATTGGAAAATTTAGAAAGGTATGAAGCTGATAATTCATAGCCCCAACATAGAATCAAAATACCTTTGGTGTTTGAGAGTATTTAAGAGGCTGAGAGTGGTAGTTTGCATCTGTAATTCCAGCACTTTAGGAGGCCAAGGCGGAAGGATCACTTGAGCCCAGGTGTTCAAGACCAGCCTGGGAAACAAAGTGAGACTGCTTCACTACAAAAAATAAATTAGGCATAGCAACTAATAGTCTCAACTCCATGGGAGGCTCAAGTGGGAGGATCTCCTGAGCCCAGGAGGTCAAGGCTGCAGTGAGTTATGATTGCACCACTGCACTCTATCCTGGACAACAGAGCAAAACCCTGTCTCATATTTAAAAAATAATTGTAATCGCTAGCTAATTTTGAGGTCGATTGCCATCCCAACCTAATATTATTTGTTCTGTTTCTTTAGTTTCAACTCAACAACTGTTTCTGACTTTTCTATTCTTTCAGAATTTTTCTGGGCATTTTATTGTTTCCGTTTAGCGAAAACTTATTCACTGGTCTCTATGCCTAAGGGCATTTAGGAAGTTGCTTAGGATACAGATGTGATAAAAAGAACAGTGTGAAACTCTCCACTCCTAGGCATTACATTCCAGTCCTCATCTCCTGGCATTTAAGTCTTCTGTGATTCTTTTTTTTTTTTTGAGATGGAGTTTTGCTCCTGTTGCCCAAGCTGTAGTGTGATGGTGTGATCTCAGCTCACTGCAACCTCTGCCTCCTGCCTCAGCCTCCCAAGTAGCTGGGATTACAGGTGCCCGCCAGATGGGTTTCCCCCTGTTGGCTTGAACTCCAGACCTGAAGTGATCTGCCCGCCTGGGCCTCCCAAAGTGCTGGGATTACAGACATGAGCCACCAGCTCGACCATTTAGATGCCTTCTCATGCTTTTCTGTCTTCTGAAACAGATCATCTGTCTGTTGATCATGACTCTTCAGACTAGAGACATTTTAGGCTGTATGTTTGGAACTGCATTTTCTAATCCCTCTATGCTTATTGTTCTAGTTAGGTTTTCTGTTTCTAAATAAAAATTTGATTTTCTGCAATTTCCCAAAGGGAAACTTAATTGAAATTTTCAAATGTATTAGCAAAATTTATTCATAGCCGCCTCTTACATTTCATTGAGTTGAATTTTTCCGCCTGGCTCAGTGGCTCATGTCTGTAATGCCAGCATTTTGACAGGCTGAGGAGGGTGGATCACGTGGTCAGGAGTTTGAGAGCAGCCTGACCAACATGGTGAAAGTCCGTCACTACTAAAAATATTTTAAAAATTAGCCGGGCGTGGTGACGCACGCCTGTGATCCCAGCTACTCGGGAGGCTGAGGCAGGAGGATTGCTTGAACCCAGGAGGCAAAGGTTACAGTGAGCTGAGATCAAGCCGCTGCACTCCAGCCTGGGCAGCAGAGAGAGAGAGACTCTCAAAACAAACAAATAAATAAATAAATAAAACCAGAATTGAGCTTTTCTTATTTCTTTTTGAGGGTTGTTTATAAAATATAGTATTAATAATAACTATATAGAAAATGTTCACTTTGTAGTAGGCCCTGCGTTAACTCTGACTATACTTTTTAAATCTAAGCTTCACAGTAGTCTTGGCCAGGTGTGGTAGCTCACACCTCTAATCCCAACACCTTGGGAGGCTGAGGTGGGCAGATCACTTGAGGTCAGGAGTTCGAGACCAGCCTGGCCAAATGGTGACACTCTGTCTCTACTAAAAAGACAAAAATCAGCCAGGTATGATTCCTGTAGTCCCAGCTACTCAGGAGGCTAAGGCAGGAGAATTGCTTGAACCCTGGTGGCGGAGGTTGCAGTGAGATAAAATCACACCAGTGCACTCTAGCCTGGGCAACAGAGTGAGACTCTGTCTGAAAAAAAAAAAAAAAATCAATTAATCAATAAAATAAATAAATAAATAATTCTCACAATAGTCTTCATCATTTGCAAATGATCCATTTGACAATAAATGAATTCAGCACTACCTCTGAAATGTATTTCCAAGGTGACCAATTTTCTCCATTTTTACCCCAGTTCAATCCACCTTCATGTATCCCTTGGACTATTGTCTCCTTTCCTTGTTTCATTTCCATTATTGTCCAGCTGTAACACTTTCTGTGCATAGCAGTCAAGTGATGCTTAAAAATGAAAATCAGGCTAGATGTAGTAGTTCACACCTGTAATCCCAACAATTTGGGAGGCTGAGACAGGAGGATTACATGAGGTCAGGAGTTTGAGACCAGCCTGGGCAACATATGAAGATCCAATCACTACAAAAATAAAAAAGAATTAGCTGTGCATGATGCTGCATGCCTGTGTTCCCAGCTACTTGGAAGGCTGAGCTGGGAGGACTGCTCGAGCCCAGGAGCTTGAGGCCGCAATAAGCTATATTTGTACCGCTACACTCCAGTGTTGGTGTCAGAGTGAATCCATTCTCTAAAAAATGTAAAATGAAAATAAAAACTTGACAGTCTGCTCTTTAAAACTCTTCCTACAGGGTTCCTGTGATGCTCACCAGTGCGTGTAATAGCTCTTTCTCCTTCAATGTACTGTGATGCAATGTCAGACCGGCTTCTTTCCATTAAAACTTAAACCTTTTATTTCATTTAAAATCATCCACTTCAAATTCTAATCTTTTTGAGTTTAAATTCTAATTTTTCTGATGTTAATATTGTGACCCAAGCTTCCTGTTGATATTTACCTGGTTTATTTTATTTTTTCATTTTTTCACAGCTGGTTGAAGAAAAGAAAGCAGATATTTTATTTTATTTTATTTTTTGAGACAGTCTTCCTCTCTTGCCCAGGCTGGAGTGCAGTGGCTTGATCTCAGCTGATTACAACCTCTACCTCCCAGGTTCAGGTGATTCTCCTGCCTCAGCCTGCCAAGCTGGGATTACAGGTGCCTGCTACCATGCCCAGCTAATTTTTTGGGGAGACAGGGTCTTGCTCTGTTGCCCAGGCTGGAGTGCAGTGTCATGATCTCAGTTCACTGCAACCTCTGCCTCCCAGGTTCAAACAATCCCTTGAAGAAATCAGGCTAGACATGGTAGTTCACACCTATACTCCCAGCACTTTGGGAGGCTGAGGCAGAGGGAGCACCTGAGGTCAGGAGTTCAAGACAAGCCTAGCCAACATGGTAAAAACCCATCTCTACTAAAAATACAAAAATTACCTGGGCTGGTGGCGCATGCCTATAATCCCAGCTACTCGGGAGGCTGAAGCAGGAGAATTGTTTGAACCTAGGAGGCGGAAGTTGTAGTGAGCCAAGATCAGGCCACTGCACTCCAACCTATAGTGAGACTCTGTCTTAAAAAAATAAAATCAATAAATAAGTCAGAGATCGTGAATAGGCTGTTGGACATACCCAGTTATGAATTAATTAGGAGTTTAAACCCAGGTTTGTCTCAGATCCTCAGGGACAGAAGACTTCCAGGTGATCATGAGTAATTTGTAGGTCTATACTTCTCCATATTTACAGTTTTCAGACTTCCCTGGGCTCTCATGGGCTTTCCATGTCATTTGTATGTTTAGGTTGAGCTCCCTGATCTTTTCCCCTCTGTAATTAGCTTCACATCTACCCCTATCTCAATCACACAACTTGATCTTCACTCCCATCTGCTGATAAATTGAGTCCATAAAAAGTGAACTCCTTTAAACTCCAGATCTTCTCCTTCTACTGCTGCAAGGACAGACATTCCATTCTAGCTCTCTCTCTCCTCCTTCCCTTCTTCCCGTCCTTTGCCCTTTGCTCCTTCTGCATTCAATTACTCTCCTCTCTCCTTTGTCTTCAGGCCTTTCCTCTTGCAATAGCCAAGTATAAACTGTTTAGGTTTCTCTCTCTCTCTTTTTTTTTTTTTTTTTTTTT
>NW_016107320.1:14587444-14595243 GCF_001604975.1 Cebus imitator
TTTTGAGACAGAGTCTTGCCCTGTTACCCAGGCTGAAATGCAGTGGCACTATCTTGGCTCACTGCAACCTCTGCCTCCTGGGTTCAAGCGATTCTTCTACCTCAGCCTCCCTAGTAGCTGGGATTACAAGCATGCACTATCACGTCTGGTTAATTTTGCATTTTTAGTAGAGATGGGATTTCACCATGTTGGTCAGGCTGGTCACAAACTCCTCAGGATCCACCCTCCTTGGCCTTCCAAAGTGCTGGGATTACAGGCATGAGCCACCATGCCCGGCCTGAATTGTATATTTCTAATATGACTTTTCTTCTGAACTTTAAAATATGTATCCAACTTCTCAGTACAGTCATATCTTTTGATTCCACTGGTAATTTAACTCAATATGTTTAAAAATGAATTCATTATCTTTATCCCCACTCTTTGACTTTAACCTGCATTTCTGTCTCAATTCATGCTTCCATCCATTCATTTACTCACCTAATTCAAAACTTGGAAATCATCCTCACTTCCTCTTCTTCTTAACCCACAAATTCAGTTGTGCAGGTTATACACTTAGCAAGGAGCCCCAGATCATGGGGATAAATCAGAGATGAGTGAACTTTTTCTGAAGGGCCAAATAGTGTTTTAAGCTTGCCTACTGTATGGTTTCTGTTGCAAGCACAAACTCTACTGCTGTAATGTAAAAGCAACCATAGATAGTATGTAAACAAATAAGAGAGATTGGGTTCAAATGAAAATTCACAAAAATTAATGTAGTAGTTTCTGTCTCTTGGGTAAGTTAGAGTTGGGGGGGTTCACTGAAATTCAGAGTATGTCTCCCTTGGCTAAACCATGGGCCCAGAGTGGGCACATAATGGAGCTATTCGGCTAGTGATTTTCTTGCCTTAAGCCCCCAGCCCCAGATTTAATCATCACATAATTTCAACTGCATTTTCCAAATATATCTTGAATACATGGCTTCTCCTTTCCAAATTCACTGTCATTGCCTAAGTTTAGTCCTTGAACAGTATTTTAAAGACTTCCTTGTCTGACTTTATATCTTAAAGTCCTACAAATTTATCTTCCTAAAATTCAAATCAAACCATGTCATCAACTTAAATTAAGGGAAAATTCATATATTCTACACACAGCACATTTCATGTAAACTTTCTAGGCTCATCTTTCATCATCCTTTTGCTGCAAGGTTTTCTGCTCCTTAGCTCAGCAAAATCCAGGATCTTGTCTCACGACCAGGAAAAATTAGGCAGGTAGACACAGTGAAGGATTAGGATGACAGAATTTATTAAGCAAAAGGGGAGCTCTCAGCAAAAAGAGGGGTTCTGCTAGCAGGCTCCCACCTCACAATGGAGTACCAGGACTTTCACACATGAGCTGAAAAGGCTAGGCTCCTCCCCAGCATAAGGCACAAATTCCTGGTGGTTCCACAGGTTTTCCTAGTACACACATGGGCATGCCCAGGCAAGCCATAGGTAGTATCAGAAAAGGCAACATTCAATTGGTTAAAAGACATTATTCGGAAAGAATCAATTGGGAAAGTGTGGGCAAACAGGGGAATTTCTCCCTCTGGGTCACAGGTTTCATCTGGGACCAGCAGTTGATCTTTCAGCCTTCAGGCTGTTTTATGCTTGAAGGTGGGGCTTCACCAGGGACCCTTTCCTATTTGCCTAGGCATTTGTCTGCCTCCTGCCTCTGTCACTTTCTCTTGAGTTTTATATTTTAGCAACATTGAGTAACATTGTTTCCCAGGGAAGCAGCCACATCTGTTTATCTGCTATCCCCTTTACTTTTACTACCTTCCTTTCTTCACATCTCTACCCAAAAAAGTCATTTCCGTTCCAAAAACTGGGCTCAACTGTCATATTTTTTATGTATATTTCCCTTTAATTCCTCACAACAGCTGACTGAATTAACTACATCCTCTTCTTTGCAAGTTCTTTGGCTTACACACATATCAGTAATTAAACATATTTTACTGCATTGGCATATATCTAACTAATGTGTTTTTTTTTTTTCCCTTACTGAACCATACACTCCTTAGTCATCTGTGTATCTGAGGTGCTCAGCACAGGGCCTACCTAACATATGGTGCATCCTCGATGTTAGTTGAACTGCACTGACTTGAATTCTCCTGAAGACTGAAATCTGAAAATAGCTACCCGTAAAAGCCCCTTTCCAGAGAGGTCTAAAATATTTATATGTTTCTATTTTAAATGCAGAAAGAACTTCCAGATCATTATAGACCTTGGATGGAAATTGCCAACAAACTTACTCAATTGATTGATGCTCACCAGCTTCGAGTTCATGTGGACAAGGTATTATTTTCTTCACCCACTCATCACCATTCGGTTTTCATCATCATAAAACTTTTCTTTCTTAGCCTTGTGGAAGTCCATCAGTTGGCCTGGGAAATTGATATTACCATTGAGCTTGTCAGCAAAGCTATCTCACCCTTCCTGAAAAACAGAATGATCCCATCAAACATATGATGCATGTGTTTTCCTAAGGTTGCCAGAGCCAGCACAAAACAATGCCTGACACACATTAATCACTCACCAAATGTTTGTTTAAAAAAGAATCTGGTTTGGAATTAATAAACAAACTAATGGGGAAGGTGTGGCCTAAGAAGGCCAGCTTGGGAATTCTCAGATTCCTCATTCCATGTCAAGTGATCAGGGCTCTGTTATTGCTCAGTGGGTCTACCTCGATTTTGTCCTGGGTCTTATAGAATAGTTGAATGGAGGGAATTTCTGAATTATAAAATGGAGGGAATTTCTGAATTATAAAATAGAGGGAATTTCTAAATTATAAAATTAGCCACGGGTTCTACAGAAACATCCAATAAGCCAATAAATTCCACAAAAGTATGTATTAGGCTGTTACAAAGGTAATTGCAGTTTTTGCCTTTACTTTTAATGACAAAAACCACAAATACCTTTGTATCAACCTAATAGGTATGTAATCTTGAAAAAGTTACTCAACTTTGTAATCCCATTTCCTTATTTATAAAGTGAGAGAAATTCTGGTCTCATGGTATTGTTATGGGAACTAAACCACTATCAAAGTGGCCCTTTTGTAGTTCTTGCCATGTGATAGCATTCAGTATACATCCATTTCTTCCCTGTAGTCTCTTCTCCATCTGTCTTAATCTTATCAATTTGGAGTGCCACATAACTGCAGAAGTCCATGAAAAGTTTTCCACTCTCCAAAATTCCCCTTTGCTGATGGATAATATTTAATGTCTATAATTATGTATTCTTTTAAAAATACTCATTGAATGCCTGCTCTGTGCAAAGCACTAGAACCCTGTAAAAGATGAATAAGGGCCTGCCTTCAATATCTATGAAGATAGCAACTAAACGGAGTAATTTCCTACAAATCTGTCTTTCTAAAATTCAAATGAAACCACGTCACTGATGTTTCGCTGACATGACCAAAGAAATACAAAAATAAGAAAAGAAAGAAAGAAACTATCTGTAAGCAAAGAAAAACAGAGAAACGTTCCAATGATGGAATAAAAACTTAAAGGATTTTTTTGATCGTATTAAGCAAATCATGTCTAAGATCCAGAAATAAGTTTACAGGACCCACGTCAGGCATTTAACCAAAGCAAAGGGAGACTCCCATGAGTCCTCCTTTCCCATCTCAGAATAGCAGAGTAGAGAAGCAAGGGGAGTCTGGAATTGTTGGCAGGAGGGCAGCTTAGAAATCAGTTTGTGAACTATGAGGTCCTCTGCCACATACATTCACCAGGCGTTATTTGATTAAACTGCTATGAAGGAAGAGAAGGACTTGTTAAATTGGGGCTTCTAATAGCAGAGCATTGAAATCAGTCCCTATTGCTTCTTGGCTTTTGGCCAAAATTGAATGTGAAATCAATCACTTAACATTTGTAGTGGGTTTAGGCTGGCTGTGGTGGCTCATGTCAGTAATCTTAGCACTTTGGGAGGCCACGGCTGGTGGATTGCCTGAGCTCAGGAATTCAAGATTAGCCTGAGCAACATGGTGAAACCATGTCTCTACTAAAAATAAAAAAAGTAGCTGGATGTGGTGGCACATGCCTGTAGTCTCAGCTACTCAGGAGGCTGAGGCAGGAGAATCGCTTGAACCTGGGAAGCGAAGGTTGCAGGGAGCCAAGATCATGCCATTGAACTCCAGCCTAGGCAACAGAGTGCGACTCTGTCTCAAAAAAAAAACAAAACAAATAAACATATATATATGTGTGTGTGTATATATATATATGTATATATATACGAAACATATATATATATATATATACACACATAAAACATATATATACAAATAAAAATTTTTACTGGGTTTGATAGTGTCTTCCTAGAAGTCATGTTCATACAGAATCTGTGAAAGTGGTCTCATTTGGAAATAGTGTGTGCACAGATGTATTAGAGTTAAGCTGAGGCCATACTGGATTAAATTCTATATGATGAGCGTCCTTGTTAGAAGAGGAAAATTTAAACACAAGGGAAACACCACATGAAGGTGAAGGTACAATTGGAGTGATGCATTGACAATTCAAGTTGTGCCAAGGATTGCTGCCAGCCACCAGGTGTTAGGAGAGAAGTGTGGAACAGATTATCCCTCTGAGGCTCCAGAAGAAATCAGCTCTGCTGATACATTAATTTGGGAAGTCTGTCTTCCATAACTGTTGCGGAACAAATTTCTGCTGTTTTAAGTCATGTAGTTTGTGATCATTAGTTATGGCCACCTAGGAAACTAACACAACAGCCTTAGTCTCCATCTCTACTTTTAATTGCCTATGGTGGGCATCTGTAATTGTAGCTACTCAGAAGCCTGAGCAGGAGAATTGCTTGAAAGTGAAAGGCAGAGGTCGCAGTGAACCAAGATTGCGCCACTGGACTCCAGCTTGGACGGAAGAGTGAAACTCTGTCTCAAAAAAAAAGCTAACAAATTAAGACCAATTTTTAGAGTTTACTACCAAAAGCTGAGACTGAAACAGTTAGGAATTGTTTGTCAGAAGCAAATATAATAGTTTCCAGATACTGAATCAGTTAGGAATTGTCTGTGAGAAGCAAATATAATAGTTTCCAGAACCACAGATGGAGCTATAGACAAAAACATGTGTTCTCTGGATCCTTTACTTGCTACAGACAACACAGTAAGTGAATTTACAGCTTTGATCTTACAGTGCACCTAAGCCAACCACCTTGTCTTAGAATGCCTCAACATACCCCTCTGTATCTGAAACAAAATATATTAATTGGCTTAGACCCATCCACTCACATTTCCCAGGAAGGCATGATCAGAGAAAGCTATGCAAGAAGAAATTCAGCAGTGTTCTGGAAATACAATAAAAACATTCATATTAGACGCTGATCCTAGTAAAACTAACCTTCATTCATGAATTTGAATAGATATATTAAAATTACCAAATAATATAGATAATATGAGCAACTCAAAAAGAAGAGGGTAGTCCAATTGGCATTCAGAACGAATGGCCTCCAGTAAATAATTAAGATGATATTAGTGCTTTAAATATTCTATGACGTGTATCCAGCGTATTGCCTTCATAAACTAAGTGAAAGCTGATATACAAAAGGAACTATTATAACTAAAAAAACACACACATCCAAAAACTCCTCAACATAAACTCAACGAACTCAGTAAAACACTGATTGCAAAAAATATATATAGTGATTTAGGGACTTCCTTGAGAAATTTCATAAAGCATAAAGCAAAAATCAAAGAATGCAAACCATCAGAAAAATAAAATATATAAAAAAGAGATGTATAGGTGATCCAAATTCCATATAATGGAATCCCATCAACAGATAGGTGGAGGAAAAGTAAAACTTCCAACATGTAAGCACAAAATTTTTAGATCTTAATAAATATTTGAATTTTTTTATATCAGAAAGATGGTGTTGGGGTGAGGGTTAGGGGACACGTATAAATACTCAGATGAGACTTCAAATATTCTAGCATAAAAAACCTGCAAATTCTTAGAAAATGAAAAATAGTTTATTTATAGAGTAAATACATAGGACTATTTACCTGCAATGCTAAATATTAAAAGACAGCTTCTTTTCTTTTTTTTGAGATGGAGTTTCACTATTATCGCCCAGGTTGGAGCACAGTGGTTTGATCTCGGCTCACTGCAACCTCTGCCTCCTGGATTCAAGCGATCCTCCCACCTCAGCCACCCCAGTAGCTGGGACTACAGGCATGTGCCACCCTGCCCAGCTAATTTTTGTATTTTTCATAGAGATGGGGTTCTACCATGTTGACTAGACTTGTCTTGAACCCCTGACCTCAGGTGATCCACCTGCCTCGGCCTCCCACAGTGCTGGGATTACAGGTGTCAGCTGCCACGTGCAGCCTAAAAGACAATTTCATACCTATTTTGTATGGCTAAAATTTTGTTTTAATCTGGCTGTATCAAATGCTGGAGAGGATGTGTAGCAATAGAGACTTTCATTCATTGCTGGTGGAAATGCAAAATGGTACTGCCAGTTTGGAAACTAGCTTGGCAGATTCTTATAAAATGAAACATAGATTTACCATACGACTCAGCAATAGCATTCCTAAGTATTTATTTAAGTAAATGGAAAATTTATGTTCACAGAAAAAAAATCCATATGTGAATGTTTATAACATCTTTATTCATAATCACCAAAAAAAGGAAACAACCCAAATGCCCTTCTTTATGCAAAAAAAAAAAAAAAAAAAAAAACTTGAAGAAAACGCAATATCCCTCAACAAGGGAATGAACAAACCAAGTTATAGTAATTGTAAATTGTGGAATAGATAGTGGAATACTATTCAGGGATACAAATGATTGAGCAATTAATTTGTGCTTATGACAGGGATAAACCTTAAGTACATTTACCTAAATGAAAGATGTCAGTCCTACATTATATGATTCTTTTCAAATGACTTTCTGGAAAAGGCAAAACTAGAAGGATTAAAAATAGATTAATGGTTACCAGAGACAGGCAAGGAATAGGTAGTTGATTGCAAAACTAATATATAGGGGACCGTTTAGCATGATGGAACTGTTTTGTATGGTACTTAGGTGATGGATATATGACTCTATGCATTGAAAAACCCATAGAATTGTATGTCATAAAGAATGAACTTTCACGTATGCAAATTTAAAAAAATAAACCAGAATATTGGGAGGATACCAGGATGGAATGCAGACTCACTCTGACAAATAAAACTAACTAGACTGTCAGCAAACTAACACAGGAACAGAAAACCAAACACCCCATGTTCTTACTCATAAGTGGGAGTTCAATAATGAGAACTCATGGACACAGAGAGGGGAACATCACACATCGGGACTGTCTGGGGGTGGGGTGAGAGGGGAGGGAGAGCATTAGGACAAATACCTAATAATGCATGTGGGGATTTAAATCTAGATGACAGGTTGACAGGTACAGCAAACCACCATGACACATGTATACATATGTAACAAGCCTGCACATTCTACACATGTCTACCAAAACTTAAAGTAAAATTTTAAGAAGTGAAAAAAAATAGTACTACAAATGCACAATATAACCTCAAGGAAGAGAGTGGGGAGTAGAGAAAGGAACGAACTGAAATTACTCCAAAACAGTGTTGTGACTAGAATCTATAAGGGAATCTATAAGGCTAACGGTAAATGAAACTTACATCAGCACTATATTCTAGTTGGTAAATCAGTTTTTCATGGGGTACAGGTGAACAATTCTGAAACTGCTTTACATACAGGGATATCTTTGCATTTTGCAGATATTTCTTTCTTTTCTTTTCTTTTCTTTTTTTTTTTTTTTTTT
>NW_016107320.1:14595393-14598586 GCF_001604975.1 Cebus imitator
GATTTTTAGTAGAGACAGGGTTTCACCATGTTGACCAGGCTGGTCTAGAACTCCTGACCTCATGATCCACTCCACCTCGGCCTCCCAAAGTTCTGGGATTACAGGGGTGAGCCACCGCACCTGGCCAGCAGATATTGCAATTTTTACAAATTGAAGATTCGTGGCAACCTCGCATCAAACGAGTTTGTCAACCCCATTTTTCCAATAGCATGTGCTCATTTTGGGTCTGTGTGTCATATTTTGATAATTCTAACAATATTTAAAACTTTTCTTTACTATTACATCTGTTACGGTCATCTGTGATCAGTGATCTTCAATGTTACTGTCTTAATTGTTTTGAAGGTGCCACAAACTGCCCCTGTAAGTCCTGAAACTTAATTGATAAATGTATGTGTTCTGACTGCTCCACTGGCCAGCCATTGCCCCATCTCTCTCTCCCCGCTCAGGCCTCCTGATTTCCTGAGACATAATGATATTGATATTAGGCCGATTAATAACCCTACACTGGCTTCTAAGTGTCAAGTGAAAGGAGTTGCATGGCTCTCACTTTAACAATCTAAAGCTAGAAATGATTAAGCTTGGTGAGAAAGTCATGTCAAAACCAGATAGGCTTAAAGCTGGGCCTCTTTTTTGAAACAGACAAGCTGGGAATGCAAAGGAAAAGCTTTTGAAGAAAATTAAAAGTGCTACTCCAGTGAATATATGAATGATAAGAAAGCAAAAGAGCCTTATTGCTGATGTAAAGAAAGTTTGAGTGTTTTGGATTAATCAAAGCAGCCGCAGCATTCCTTAAAACCAAACTCTAACTCAAAAAAAGGCCTTAATTCTCTTCAATTCTACAAAGTCTGAGAGAGGCGAAGAAGCTGCAGAAAGAAAAGTTTTAAGCCAGCAGAGGTTGGTTCATGAGGTATGAGGAAAGAAGCTATCTCCACAACATAAAAGTGCAAAGTGAAGCAGCAAGTGCTGGTGGAAAAGCTGCAGCTAATTATCCAGAAGATCCAGCTAAGATCATTGATAAAGGTGGCTACGCTTATTTTATTTATTTATTTAGAGATGGAGTCTTGCTCTGTTACCCAGGCTGGAGTGCAGTAGTGGAATCTTTGCTCACTGCAACCTCTACCTCCCAGGTTCAAGCAATTCTCCTGCCTCAGTCTCCCAGGTAGCTGGGATTACAGATGCCCATCACAATGCCTGACTAAATCTTGTATTTTTAGTAGAGATGGAGTTTCACCACATTGGCCAGGCTGGTCTTAAACTCCTGACCTTAGGTGATCCACCCGCCTCAGCCTCCCAAAGTGCTGGGGTTACAGGCATGAGCCACCATGCCTGGCCAATGGCTGCATTTAAAAACATATTAAATGCAGACAAAACCATCTTTTATTGGAAGAAGATTCTATCCAGGACTTTCATAGTTAAGAAGAAGTCAATGCCTAGTTTGAAAGGACAGGTTGACTCTATGGTTAGGGGCTAATGCAGCTGGTGACTTAAGTTCAAGCCAATGCTCATTTACCATTTCCAAAACCCTAGGGCCCTTACCAGTTATGCTTAATCTACTCTGCCTGTGCTCTGTAAAGGGAACAATAAAGCCTGGATGATAGCATATCTATTTACAGCATATTTTACTGAATATTTTAAGCTCACTGTTGCGACCTACTGCTCAGAATAAAGATTCCTTTCAAAATATTACTGCTCAATAATAATGGCTCTGACCATCCAAGAGGTCCGATGGAGATGTACCAGGAAATAAATATTATTTTCATCCCTGCTAACAAATTTATTCTGCAACCTGTGGAACAAGGAGTCATTTTGGCTTTCAAGTCCTATTATTTAAGAACTATTCTTTGTAAAGCTATTCCTGTCACAGATAGTGATTCCTCTGAAGAATCTGGGCAAAGTCAAATGGAAATCTTCTGGAAAGAATTCACTCTTCTAGATACCATTAAAAACATTCATGATTCATGGAGGAGGTCAAAATAAAAACATTAACAGGAGTTTGCAAGAAGTTAATTTCAACCCTCATGGATGTTTGAGGGGTTCAAGACATCAGTGGAGATAGTCACTGCAGATGTGGTGGAAATAGTAAGAGAACTAGAATTAGAAGTGGAGCCTGATTTTGTAACTGAGTTACTGCAATCTCGTGATTTAACTTTTTTATTTTTTTATTTTTTTGAGACAGAGTTTCACTCTTGTTGCCCAGGTTGGAGTGCAGTGGCCCGATCTCTGTTCACTGCAACCCATACCTCCTGGGTTCAAGCAACTCTCCTGCCTCAGCCTCCTGAGTAGCTGGGATTACAGGTGCCCACCACCATGCCCAGCTAATTTTTTGTATTTTTAGTACAGATGGGATTTCGCCATGTTGGCCAGGCTAGTCTTGAACTCCCGGCCTCAGTTGATCTGCCCACTTGACCTCCCAAAGTGCTGGGATTATAGGCATGAGCCACCATGCCTGGCCTCATGATTGAACTTTAAGAGATAAATTGCTTCTTATGGAGCAAATAAAGTAGTTTGACAACACAGAATTACTCCTGGTGAAAATACTGTTTGAACTGCTGTTGAAATGTTGTTGAACATTGTTGAAATGATAAAATAAAAATTTAGAATGTTGCATAAACATAGTTGACAAAGCAGCAGTGTTTTTTTTCTTCTTTTTGAAACAGAGTCTTGCTCTGTCACCCAGGCTGGAGTGCAGTGGTATGATCTCAGCTCACTGCAACCTCCACCTCCTGGGTTCAAGTGATTCTCCTACCTCAGCCTCCCAAGTAGCTGGGATTACAGGCACCTGCCACCACCCCTGGCTAATTTTTTTGTATTTTTTGTAGTGACAGGGTTTCACCAAGTTGGCCAGGCTGGTCTTGAACTCCTGACCTCATTATCTACCTGCCTCAACCTCCCAAAGGGCTGAGATTACAGGTGTGAGCCATAGAGCCAGGCTGATTAACTGCAATTTTAAAAGAAGTTCTACTGGGGGCCGAGTGCGGTGGCTCACATCTATAATCCCAGCACTTTGGGAGTCTGAGGCAGGCAGATCATTTGAGGTCGAGTTTGAGACCAGCCTGGCCAACATGGTGAAACTCTGTTTGTACTAAAAATACAAAAATTAACTGGGCATGGTGGCAGGCACCTGTGATCCCAGCTATTCGGTAAGCGGAGGCAGGAGAATTACTTGAACCTGGGAGGCAGAGGTTGCAGTGAG